>NC_084595.1:10982264-11064764 GCF_033807715.1 Cololabis saira | reverse complement strand
TGGCATGAAAAAAAGTGGATTTATGGTTCAATCCTTGAATTCAATTTGATTTTATCTACATATCTGTATATACCATCTATTCAGTGGTGGACAGTAACGGAGTAAATTTACTTGAGTACTGTACTTAAGTACATATCCAGAGGATTTGTACTTTACTTGAGTATTAGATTTCTTTGGTACTTATTACTCTTACTTGAATACATTTCCAAGACAAATATTTTTTACTTTTACTCGAGTAAATTTCTAGGAAGGCTGAAAAGTACTCGTTACTTTCAGGTCTGCTCTTTTTTCTTCTTCCCTAAAATCCTATTGGACACAAGCTGTTTTTGTCAAAGGAGGAGACCTATCACAGTGCACGCTCTCCACTGGGATGTACGTAAAGCGGAAATAAGTCAAGCCTCCTCAAAACGATACCGCCAAAGTAGCCTGCGTTTGCCAAGACATAGCCGCAACAAGTCGAGACAGAGCCGCATCAATGGCTACGCCTGCGTCAGGAGAAGAAAGACAATCCGCTGAGTCGTCTGAGTCTGATAATGAGCCGGACTCGGAGCAGGGACTTTCACAAAATCCTTGGCCGCATCTTAACTCAATGTTTGAGTTGGACCGAGTAAAAAACGAGGGCACAGACAAACCACAGACAATATTAAGAAATTAAATTAAAATTAAAAAATATAGTAATTTACTGATGTGGAAAATAAGAAATTTACTCTTACTCTTACTTTTACTTAAAGTAAATTTAAAAGCTTTTACTTTTGGATACTTAAGTACCTTTAAAAGCAAGTACTTTTCTACTATTACTCGAGTAATATTTTGACTGAGCTACTTTTACTTGTAACGGAGTAAATTTTGACCAGTAGTATTTGTACTCTTACTCAAGTACTGGGGTCGAGTACTCTGTCCACCTCTGCATCTATTACAGTACAAATTGTGTCTACACACTTTCCACAGACCCAGAACATGACCCCCGAGCAATTATTACACGAACAAAACATAAACAAGCAGAACCTGGATCATAAGTGTTATGTAGCCACAGAATAAAGTATGTAGACAGAATAAGAAAGGATACGTTTAGTGACTCCTTCAATGTGAGTGAATGTCTCATGACCTATATGCTTCATTTGAATATGTGGCTCTTCAGTGGAAATCCTCATCCTGTGTCTTGTTACTCAACGTCTACAGGCCACCTAAGTACCGGGAACCTTCTTTGCTGTCTGTCATGTGGTGATTTTGATTGTGTAATTGTTGTTGGGGATTTTAACATCCATGTTGACAACCCTGAGGACATGTAGACAAAGTAATTGTGTTGTGTTTTTGATAAGTTTGGACTGACTCAACATGTGATGGAAGAAACGCACAACAAAGAACATTGACTTGACCTAATAATGTCCACAGGTCTGAACATCTGTAAGGTTATGATGACAGATGTTGCTCTGTCTGACCATTCTTGTGTTTTCTCTGAGAGTTTTATTGACGTCAGAGGTTTCCAGACAGAGATCAAGACGCGGTAGATGAAAATACCAGAGAAATGTTTATTCAGATCCTCCTCATGTCTCCCCCACTCACCTTCAGTTAATGAGCTTATTGATAAATTCACTGGTCAAATTATTAGTATTATTGGTACTGTTTCCCCGGGTCGGAACTGAAAAGAGAGTGTTGAAAAGCTGAACGCAGGTGACGGAAAACTAAATTACAGCTTCATTATGATATTTTTGAAGAGAGACATATATAATACAGAACTGTGATATGCAAAACAATGTTTCTGATATCTTTAACAAAAACAACAATAATTCATGCATTCTGTTCTCTACACAGCCTTCCTGTCTGTCACAGAACAGATGTTAAATCCAGCTGCTGGTTTATAAATCTCTGAATGGTCTCGGACCAAAATACAGCTCTGATCTCCTGGTCCATTATGAACCAACCAGAACCCTCAGGCCGTCAGTGTTAGAAACAAACACTGAGGCAGCTTTCAGCTTTTATGCTCCTCACCTGTGGAACAGAATGCATCAGGGCTGCTGAAACTGTTTCAAATCAAGGTTGAAAACCTTTTTATTTACTGCAGCATTTCAGTAATCACCCATAATGCATTGCAACCTTTATTTCTTGAAACTCATTTGTTAATTCTTCTTAAGTGATGTCTGTTTGTCTTTGTTGACATTATTGCTTTTTAACTCTTTTCTACACTGGTACTTTTAAATTTGAGTTTACAAACTTCATCATATTCTAAATCTTGTAAATTTTGTGTGGGTTAGAGTCCTCAGGGTTGAATCCTGTAAATCTTATTATGTTTTTTTATTTTATTTTATGTGATCTATTTATACCTAATATGCCTATATTATTATTATTATTATTATTATTATTATTATTATTAGTAGTAGTAGTAGTAGTAGTAGTAGTAGTATATATTTTAAATCGTGCTTTATTCGCATATCTTAATGTCTTTGTAAACCACTGTGAATCACTCTGTTGTTGAATTGTGCAATAGAAATTGCCTTGTCTTGTCTTGCCTTTGACTCAGATAATGTGGAGAAATCTCTGCGTGAATGGAACAAGACCAACAATCAGCATGTATGTCAGACATTTAATCAATACCGCAGAAACTGGGGCAACTTTTGAATAAATAATATAAATAAGATAAATAATAAGATAAATAATGGAGCTGATAGATGGGCTGCTAGGGGGGAGGTGTGTGTGTGTGTGTGTGTGTGTGTGTGTGTGTGGGGGGGGGGGGGGGGGAGGGGGGGTAAACTCAGCTCAATGTTCAACTTCCTTGTTTATCAGCTGGAGGCCCCTCTTAGAGCTGGATTACATAAAACAGGTCAAACCTGCACTCAGGCAGCGAGCAGGAGAAGGAGAGCTTTCCTCTGTCGGACAAGTCCGAGTCAGAACCCGCAAAAATGTCCTCGGGTGAGTTTGAATCGCTGGAGAAATCCCTGGAGACGCACCTGCCAGAGGCCGAGCTGGCGCAGGTCAAACGCATCCTCTTCGGGAAGGAAACCAAGTGAGTAGAAGTTGTTTTTCCTCCCCTGATTTATGTGCAGTGAATCAGACTCGTAAAGCTTCGCTTTATCTCGCTTTTTAATCCTCTATTTGTCTCTGGTAAATTATTGTGCTGCTCAGTGGACTTTGGTCGGCAGATTGAGTGCAGGGTTAGTTCATCCGTGTCAAATAAACACTGTTTGTGTCCAATCAGGGTTTTTATGGGAGAGTATTAGGGCCAGGCAGGAGAAAAATACAAATAATATTTTAGAGGAGGAAGATTTTTTTTCCATAATGCACTTCGAGAAAAAAGTCAGAATGTCGAGAAAAAAGTCGAAATGTCGAGATTAATGTTGAAGTATAATTTCGAGAAAAAAGTCAAAATGTCGAGAAAAAAGTCGAAATGTTGAGAAAAAAGTCAAAATGTCGAGAAAAAAGTCAAAATGTTGAGATTAATGTTGAAGTACAATTTCGAGAAAAAAGTCAAAATGTCGAGAAAAAAGTTTAAATGTATTTCAACTTTATTCTCGAAATGTCAACTTTATCCTCGAAATTTCGAGTTTATTCACGAAATTTCGACTTTTTTCTCGAAATTGTATTTCAACATTCAACAAAAAAAAATCTTCCCCTCTCAAATATTTTTTCTCCTGCATGGCCCTAAAACTCTTCCGTAGGGTCTTACATTCATATGAGTGTAAAAGTGGGGTGACTGCTTAAATAGATGACTATTGATGTTCTGACGACACGTTTTAACCATCAATGTCACAGAGGACACATTTATTAAAAGTCAAAGATAGGTTTTGGTAGTTGTAGTAAGGTTACTAGCTTTTAAAGTCCCACTGCTGCAATGTGGGTAATCAATTTGGGAAAACACAATGTAATATACACAATTATTGATTGTAGAAAGGTGAAAATAAGTAATGTTGTGTTTTCAGAGTACAAAGTCTTTGGGATATATTCATCCCGGACTTCAGAGATGACCCCGTACAGCTCCATCAGATTGTCTGGCGGGTGTTTCTAAATGTTTGTGTTCAGATTTCCACAAAGTTGCTTAATAATAATAATAATAATAATAATAATAATAATAATAATAATAATAATAATAATAATAATAATAATAATAATAATAATAATAATGATGATAATAATAATAATAATTCCATTATCTATGGAATTATTATAATAATAATAATAATAATAATAATAATAATAATAATAATAATATAATATATATATAATAATAATAATAATAATAATAATAATAATAATAAATTGTATTAATAATGCACTTTACATTACTGAAAATCTCAAAGTGCTACAGTTTGATAATAAAAAAGAAACAGAAATATGAAAATCAAGATAAGAGATAAAAGGGATAAAAAGTTAAGACATGGCATAACTTAGCATGACCCTCCCACCACCATGCTTTCATCCATCGTCTATTACTGATACCAATCCTTGGTCTATTAGAGATCTCTCATTTTCAGTTACACATGAAGAGGAACATTGCCCTGCATAAGATGTAAAATTAGTGGGACGGCTGCCTGCTCACAAATTAATCGGTAGATTATTCTAAATATGTTTCCATTCATTCAAGTTCCATTGCTAAATGTTTGCTAAGATAAGAGGGATTGTATGTTGACCTGATTAGATTGCTATCGTTGTTCTGTCAAACCAGCGGTCTTAACTCAAATGGGATCTGTTAAAGAAATCATCACATTTTAGAAGTAGAATGGGACATTTTCTAGGTCGTTTTTTTTGTCACACACATTAAACATTGATAAGATAAGTAAATGAATAAATCAGTATTAATGATTAGACGCCTTTGTTGTGAACTCTGATGAATAATCTGCTCTCCCAGGAAACTGGACCTCCCAGCCTGTGCTGTGGAAGCAGCTTCTGAGCGCCACTTTGAGCTGAAGGGTTACAAGTTTGATGCTTCAGAAGAACAACTCAGACCACCCAGAAGGATCCGAGTGGGACTGGTTCAGCATCAGATTGTCCTGCCCACTGATGCCCCGATCCTGGACCAGGTCAGCAGACGTTACACCACACAAGCAATGAAACCCAGAAACAGACATGTGAAAAGTTACAAGAAAAGGTCTTGCACGTCAAACTCTGTCCCTTCACAGGTTAATGCCATGCACAGCCGCGTCAGGGAAATTGCAGAGGTGGCTGCCATGTGTGGTGTAAACATCATCTGCTTTCAGGAATCCTGGAGTGAGTGCTTTCACGAGCCATAAGAGTTTAAGGCCCTGTCCCAATACTATCACTACCCCTAGTTTTCATCCCTACCCCTAAATTTTGCGCGTTCCCGTGAGGGTAGTGGTGTCCCAATTCCTCTTTCCAACTAGGGGGAGTGAAGAAAACAAGTGTAGTGGCTATGAATCTGTCCCTACGGATCGAGGGATTTCCCAAGCTCACTAGTTTGATCTAGGGACAGAAACATTTCCCAGAATGCTTTTCGTCGTCATTTGCGGACTGAATACAAAAAAAAAAACATGGCGGACATTTCTTATTTTTTAGTGAATAAAATCAATATTTTGAGTTAGTTTCTGCATAAAAATGCATTTTGATTACATTTCTAGTGAGAAATATATATTTTACTTTCATAATATTCACTCAGTGAATGTATATAATCACTCGTTTGCCCGTTTGCCGAAGATCACGCCAGAATAAAGGCTGATTTATGGTTCCGCGTTACACCAACGCAGAGCCTACGGCGTAGGTTACGTAACCTACGCCGTAGGCTCTGCATTGGTGTAACGCGGCGACGCGTGCCGTACGCCGTACCCTACGCCGCACCCTACGCCGCACCCTACGCCGTAGGCTCTGCGTCGATTTAACGCGGACCATAAATCAGCTCCGGAGCCAGCAGGCAGAAATCTGGACATTTTCGGAGCAAATTTCTTAACAGGCGTAGCTACAACTGTTAGATTTCATCTATTAAACCAAAATTTATCTTCCTAAATGATTTATTTCAGCCAGCGGTAATTCTCCACAGAGCTGCAGGTTTCTCCCCCGGGACGAAGGCGCAGGGCGATCACGTCTGTACTCCGGCTGCTGCTGCTTCGAGCTCCGAAAACATCAGATCAAATTTCTTAACAGGCGTTATCTGGATAAACTGAGCCCAGGTTGGGGATCTTAACGGTTACTTTTACGCCTGAAAAAATATGAAAACTTAATAAAGTGGCATATTAACAGCGCTACAGCTGAAATTAAAACAGCTTTTGGCTCTCAGCTTCCTGATTTTAAGGGTGGTGCTGAAAGTAGGAGTAGTGGGAGTATTGGGACAGGGCCCTGGGAAGATTTCAAGTGCCCTAAAATCTGTCCCTTCTTTTTTAAGGGTAGTGAGAGTGAGGGAGGGCTAGTGGTAGAAAGTAGGGCTAGTGAAAGAAAGTAGGGGGAGTATTGGGATTGGGCCTAAATCTATTACACATTAGAAATGAGACGGTAGAACAGACGTACTGAGGTTCTTCTCTTCACAGCCATGCCCTTCGCTTTCTGCACCCGTGAGAAAGATCCGTGGACAGAGTTTGCAGAGTCTGCAGAGGAGGGACACACCACACGTTTCTGCCAAGAGGTAAAAAAGTAGAAGAAGAAAAAGGCAAATACTGCACAATTTACTGCACAAGCCCAACTATTCTCTGATTCTGCCGTCAGTTTGCCAAAAAATACAACATGGTCGTGGTTTCCCCAATTCTGGAGAGAGATGAGCTTCACAACACGCTGTGGAACACAGCGGTGGTCATCTCCAACTCTGGAAATGTGCTGGGAAAGAGCAGGAAGAATCATATTCCCAGGATCGGAGACTTTAACGAGGTTAGCAGGGGGAACTATTAGATCCATCGCAGATGTCTGAGATTAGAAAAAACCACTTCCATCGCTCTGTTTTCTTCTTTACATTCAGTCCACGTATTATATGGAGGGCGACACGGGTCACACAGTGTTCCAGACGCAGTTTGGGAAGATTGCTGTGAATATCTGCTACGGGCGCCATCATCCCCTCAACTGGTTCATGTATTCTATGAACGGAGCTGAGATCATCTTCAACCCCTCTGCTACGGTTGGAGCGCTCAGGTCAGTGGCGGGTCACCCATTTATGTTTATTCTATTTCTTAATGAGGATTCAGGGAAAATCCTGTCCTAGGAGGACTATTTTGGTCTTTCAAGCCTGAACCTGACATTGTAATTTACAGATGAAACGGTTACGTGAAAGCAGTTTATCTTTAAATGGCTTTTCCTACTTTTTACCTCTGTATTGTTTTTAATATTTGAAAGTATTGTCTTATGATTTAATGAAGGTCAGGGATCAAATGAGAATCTCCTCTTATTTATTTTTTTATTGCAGAAATGTTGACGTTCATATTAGGGCTGGGGATCGATTCAAATGTCAAGAATCGATTCGATTCCGATTCTTAAGATTCAGAATCGATTATCAGATTTGATTAGATCCGATTTGATTCAATCCCTTATTGATTTGGTTTAGTGTTACTTAAAATGTTTTTTGAGCTGTTGCCTGAATTATATGACTGTAAAATAACTAGTGAAATAATAATTTCACAATAATTATTGTGAAATAACCAAGAAATAAATAACTCAAACAGGCCTTTCAATATCCATTTCAAGTGCAAAAAAAGAAAGAAATTGCAACAGTTCATGCAGCAAACAAATAATTTTAGCTTTTCTAATTTATTCTGTCACCACACACATATTGCCAATGAAGCACCTGGCATTTTTCAGAAGTGTCATGACAAACTGTGTCCGACTACTGGGATTAAAGTTCACCGGGTGAAAATGTAATGATGAAAAAAATAAATAAAATAAATTTAAAAAAAAAATCGATCTTTAGACATAAGACTCGATTTTTAGGAATTAATATGAGAATCGATTTAGAATCGGAAAATCGATTTTTTCAACACAGGCCTAGTTCATATACCATGGTATGTTTATACTGTTTACACATAAGCAATGACGTTGCCTCTTTCCTGCAGCGAACCCATGTGGTCCATCGAGGCCAGAAACGCAGCGATCGCTAACCACTGTTTTACCTGTGGCATCAATCGCGTGGGGACGGTGAGTCAGTCCACTGCTGCCACGCAGGCCATAACACGGTCATCAGTAATGACAAAATTAACAAGTCATGTAAAAAATTAATAAATAAATAAAACAATGTTTTTACAGGAACATTTCAAAAATGAATTCACATCGGGTGATGGAAAGAAAGGTTGGGATTTTTTTTTCTTCTTAAAATTCAGCATTTTATCATGTATGTTGTCATTTTAACAATTAAAGCAACCTGAAGTGGAGTCAGTCAAATCTAAACCTGAGTTTACTTCTGCTTATAAGCTGAATGAGAGGAAGTGGTAATGGCAAGAGCAGTAAGGTGCAGTGGAGAGTAGTTTTTCTGTCCAGTCACTAACGGCTCTGCTGACTTTTGCAGCTCACAATGACTTTGGACATTTCTACGGGTCCAGTTATGTGGCTGGCCCGGACGGCAGCCGCACCCCGGGGCTCTCCAGGACCCAGGACGGACTGCTGGTGGTAGAAATGGACCTGAACCTGAACAGACAAATCAGTGACAAATGGAGTTTTAAAGTGAGTTCTGCAAATTCTCCCCTCTCAAATTTTTTGAGTCTTTATATGCAGCCTATGGCATTTTTATAGTGAATTAATTGCAGAGGTGTCAAAAGTATTCACATTCATTACTCAGGTAGAAGTATAGATACTAGAGTTTAAAAATACTCCTGTAGAAGTTGAAGTATCAACTCAAGTTTTTTACTCAAGTAAAAGTATAAAAGTACTGGTTTCAAAACTACTTAAAGTATAAAAGTAATGTAAGGGGGAAAAAAGACATTAAGGACAAAAGCCATTGAAAATGAATGCATCTTAGTATAATACAAATATATTAAAGAACCATATATGTGTACTATTGAGCATTAACATGTGTTTCAGAGAGCAGGAGATATGATGACTAGTTGCCTATAAGTATTGTAATGGTGCAAAAAGTCAAACTTCAGAGGCATGTTATCATTTATCCTAACCTTTATTGGAATGTACATCCAAGTTTAGTTGCAGGAATCTGAGGGCAACGGATGTAAGAACAAAACTGGACAAGAACATCTGAAACAACCACAACCAAATTCACATGGATGGCGCAATTTAACTGGATAACTTTTTTTTAAAGGCTGAAATGAAATAGAGTAACAAGGCTGTTTTTAAAATGTAAGGAGTAAAAAGTACAGATAATTGCGTGAAAATGTAAGGAGTAAAAGTAAAAAGTCGTCTGAAAAATAATGACTCCAGTGAAGTATAGATAACCAACATTTCTACTAAGTAAGGTAACAAAGTATTTGTACTTCGTTACTTGACACCTCTGATTAATTGCTAGATAGTTTTGAGACATCGTCTTAGGTCATAGTATGACTACAGTGTGTTTATTTATTCCTGACGTGATTGTGGTTCACTTTATTGACTAGATTAACTTGTTAACTGTGCTCTTTTGTGCAGATGACTGGCCGGTACCCTGAGTATGCAGCAGAGCTCACCGAGGCCGTCAGACACGACTTCAAACCCAAAATAGTGAAGGAGTAGAACCTGTTCCACATTAAAAAATAAAATATATTACATTTACTGGATAAAGCAGCTGAAGTCCTGGTTTATTAACTCAGTTGCATGAATCATCCCAAAGGAGGGCAGTTAATAATCCATCCATTAAACAACTTCGACAAGTGGTTTGGGAATCAGCAAGTACAGAATTTACTCAGTAAGAAATTTTAATGTTTTATAAACACTTGTGAATTCATAAATTAGTTAGAAAAATGAGGGCTAATTAGTTGGTATATACAATCTCAACCTCAGCAACGCTTTAGGAAATAAAATCCAAATCATATTTGAGTCTTATTTAAGTCTCTGTAGAAAATATAAAGAATTCATGCTCAGGCTCAATGAGAGAAAAATAAGGATCCAGCAAATGTTCAAGTATTTTAATTACATCTAATAAATGCAGTTATGTTAAAAAAAAAAAGTTTAAAATGTGCCACTTTTTTCATCATAAAGCACAGCCAGTGGGAGGTGAAATTTCTTAGACCTAGAGAAGCATTTCATTTAAATAACACAATTCCTCCTGGTATGAAAAGCATAGTGCAAAAAACATGTACATATTAGCATTTTTTAAAAATAAGACTGAAACAATGGAGGACATTACCAAAAATATATCCATATGACCATCAATGAATCCATCTGTCCTGCCCGTTTCCATGGTATTGGAGCAAAAGACGTTGTGCTGTTTTTATTTGTAGTGATGTGAATGAAACAGATGACCTCGTGTTTCACCGACTGTTCATGTTCTCCTGCTGGCGTAGTGATTGCCTCAGAAAATTATTGCATTCCCCCAGCACCGTCACACTTCCACGTATGGATGACCTGAGACTCGTAGCGCCACCGCGTCCTGCGTTCCCTGCTGGTGGAATCCTCCGAATCAACAGTGAGCTGTGTAGGCTTTCAAAAGGCAGGGAGAGACGAGGCAGTGGACCGAAGATGGGCAGCTACACATCAACACTGGACACGACAAATACATCAAATGCACAATAATGTGTTATCAGCATGAGCCCTGAATTACGTGTGCATTAGGTCCAGACCGTTCATATTCTGGCTTATGGTTCCCAAGTTTCCGTCCACACAGGTCTGAATTCCTCAGTTCAACTGATCAAACGTGTGTACAACCACAGTCATTGAAATTCACCCAAAACCCATTTGAATCTGTTCATCTCAAGGAAAAAAATATATAGAAAAATAGTCAAATCTTTTTTTTTTTTTTGTAACTTTTTCACTTTCAAAATCAAGTAGTATTGGTTTGTGTTGACGTGAATAGTGCCTTGGGAACTCAGATGGCAGACATGAGGAGGCGCCTCTGAACCGAAGAACTGTCTTGTTTCTATTGTGAAGAAATCCACAATTATGGTCAGTGTCCATCAACTGTCTTTGAAGATGAAGAGGATGTCCTCGTCTGTTCCGTAGCTCCGCCTGGCCTCTTCAAAGTTGCTGACGCTGGTGCAGCACACACCTGACAACACACACGGACACAGTCGTCACGCTCACACAGGAAAGCCTGGTATTTCTGTTGTACTTTCTTCATCTGCAACAACGTGATTGGTTGAAAATCTCCTCTACAACAACAAATTAAACACCTAGTCTCAAAAGCAACATGTTTAGAGAGAACTTCACAGAGGAGGGTGGAGTTGGGTCAAGATGAGGACTATCGCCTAAACAGAATGGGAAGCTTTTGGACCGTATCTTTGTGTTGTTTGGACAAAGGATTTCACAGACAAAATTTACGCCTCAGAAAAATGTCAGCTTTGAAAAGAAGCAGAAGAAAAAAAGTGACAATACGTTTCCTGAAGGACAGAAAATTTCATTATCCACAACCTTCTGAAGGAATGTATAAATTATCATTATAAACAGGAATTAAAGAGAACATACAATAGTCCGCCTCGTAGAGAGAAGCTTCTTCCTCCCACAGACCCAAAACCTGCATGTTTGGTTAACCAGTGATGCTGAATCGTCTTTAACCTGCATCAGTGCGCATGTGTTTGGACTGTGATAAAGAAGAAGTATAAATATATATTGCTTACAGGTTAAATTCTATAAAATATTTAGGTCTTACATGTTATGCGTTTTTTAAATATATATATCGAACAAAATTATTTGATGGGTTAAAGCCATGGAACTGTTATTGAATAAATCATCTGAGGAGGCAGGTGGGCTCATATTTTGTCACCTCAAATACAAACATGCTGCTTTGAAAATCAAGATGATGCTGCTTTAAAAAGAAACATTTTTAAAATGATTTACTTTTCAATGAAAGGTATATGAATTAAAAGCTAAAGAAAAGCTAACTGTTTTACTTAAAAACAAAAAGACTTCAACTAGTTACACTTCCTCAGGTTGTGTGAATGTTTTTCACCTCCCAATGTAGTCCAGGTGGTTCAAACTCAATGCATCCCGGGTGTATTACACCTTTACACCCACACTTTCTTACATTTGTTCCCAAACCGTTTAATAACCAAACCATCCACATGACATCACAGTAAATAAGTAACTCACAGCAATCTATGCTCACTGAATACGTACACAGACACACACTCGTGAAAACAGGTTCAAAACACCAATGGAAATGACCGTCGCTGCAGATTGTTCTTATAATAACTTACATGTAGGCCGCTGCAACGTTTCTAAATACACGTGTTTACAGACTGAAAAATCTATATTGGATCAAAATATTTCCATTTGAGTTGCTGTAGCCTCGTGGATGTTAAGTGTAACAAAAGTTTCAATGTGTTCAAATGAAAATGTTTAAATGTATTTAATGTCTAGCCTTTTAGCATTAACAATAGGACTGATACCAATTTTCTTTGCTAATTAATCTATTGATTATCGAAATAATGAATCTACAGGACTGTCTCAGAAAATTAGAATATTGTGATTTTCTGTAATGCAATTACAAAAACAAAAATGTCATACATTCTGGATTCATTACAAATCAACTGAAATATTGCAAGCCTTTTATTATTTTAATATTGCTGATCATGGCTTACAGTTTAAGAAAACTCAAATATCCTATCTCAAAAAATTTGAATATTCTGGGAATCTTAATCTTAAACTGTAAACCATAATCCGCAATATTAAAATAATAAAAGGCTTGTAATATTTCAGTTGATTTGTAATGAATCCAGAATGTTTTTTTTTGATTGCATTACAGAAAATAAAGCACTTTATCACAATATTCTAATTTTCTGACACAGTACTGTATTAATCAGATAATTCATAAATCAGAGAATTGCACAATAACTTAAACGTTTTATTTAGCCATTAGGTTTAAAGATTAGCCTGGGATTGTTTAACCTTACAACCTGTCTCTGCTCTCTGCACTGCTCAGAGCTCTGTGTCAATGTGTGCGCTCACAGGTGAGACACTCCCACCAACAGATACAGCACGTGTCAGAAAACATGTGGTGTCCACCACCTACAACAGAGACAAAAATATTTGCGTTTTTAAACTTTTTAAAGCTGTTATGTGATTGATGTCATTAAAAGGAACATGAACTGCATTATTCCTTTCAGAACTGTTATAAGCATGAAAAAGACATGTGATGTAACCTACTAATCGATTATTGCATTTGTTGGCAACTAGGAATGGGCGATATTTTACCGTTCACGATATACCGTCAAAAAAATTTCCCAACGGTAAGAATTTTTTAATCTCGCGGTAAAAACGATAATTTCCCGTTGAGGACGTTTTTGTGTAAAGCCGGATTTATGGTTCTGCGTTAAATCGACGCAGAGCCTACGGCGTAGGGTCTGCGTCGATTTAACGCAGAACCATAAATCAGGCTTAACAAACATGGCGGAAGGCGGATCTGAGAGCGAGGAGCTCGTCGTTAAACGAGGCTCCAGCTCCGTTATCTGGAACTGGTTTGGATTTAAAAAGAGTGACGAGGAGCAGACAAGGGACAAAGGATGGCAATACAAGTAATTTATTATATATTTTACATTATTTATTATTATATATAACAGATTATTATATATAACAGCAGCTGCTGGAGGTCTCCACCAGAGTGGTGTAATAATTGGTGTAGTTTAGTAGCATTTAGTATTCTTTTAGAGCAGTGTTTTGGGGGCTCCAAAGACTGAATGTGGTGATAAATTTATAGTTAAAAAGATGGAGTTGAATTGGTATTTTTTTAATCGTCATTTTTATCGTTATCGGGATAAATGCCAGAAATTATCGTGATACATTTTTTAGTCCATACGACCCATCCCTATTGGCAACTAATTTTGTCATCTATGTCAATTATTTGTTACAGCCATACTCATCAGATCACCTGACACGTGTGGAAATGGTCTGCAAACTGGACTGTCGATGGATTTTAGAATGACGCTCACCGCTGTCCCAACTTTTTTTATACAATCATGCTACAGTTGAATAACCAGATTACTCACGGTCAGAATATGCAGGGTTGTTGTAGTAGATGCCACCAGTGGTTCTGCTGAAGCCAGACACAACCACAAAGTGGCCCTGGTACTCTGGCTTCCTGCAGAAACACTTCTGGCCCACTGGCAGGAAGCAACAGTACTTGACAGGTGCCGAGCACAGTTCACACGTTAGGACCACAGCGTTTACCAGCACTATGGCAACGTGGCCCTGCTCCAGGTGAGACTGGATTTCCTGAATTGTTACTGAACTGTGAAAAGATAAATCATACATGGTTTAAAGCTTGGAATTATTTTTTGTGGAAACAAAAAAATAGCATAAAACTCACCATTTCTTTACCAACACGCCTTTGCTTTCCGCCTTCAGGAAGAGCTCGTTCACTCGGTCCTCCTCCGTCTCAAAATTCTTTTTATAAAACGACTGCAAAACATATGAAAATAGTTGGAGCAATCCTTGCATGGCTGGAATGATATTGTAAGTTAAGACTCTGCAAAAGTACCTGATTTTTAAAGCCTTTATCTACGCCCAGAGTCTGCGTGCAAAAGCAGTGCCTGAGCCCTAGATGCCACATGAGGTAGGCCAGGTCAATGGTCCACACGCTCTGTGTCAGCTTCAGCTCCCAGCATGCTCTCTGAAACTCCTCATCAGTCACCGTGTGGAGGTATCTACAGGGTTCATATTGATACTGTCAATACCTACTCTTTAACTATGCTCAGTCTTGGTTAAAGTACATGGGTCAATGACGAATAAGGATTTTCAACAGGTCAATTTTAAAATAATTAAAAAAAAAAAAAGAATATCTATTGCAGTAGTTCAAACATTAAGAATGTTGTATACACATAAATTCATATAAAAATTTTAAATTAAGTGATTTTGGTTAGTTTTTTGCCAAGATGAATTGGCACTAGCCTTAAAAAATGTGATGTGGTGCAACCATGATTCATATTAAAATGAATTCATTTCCTTCACATCTTGACATCTTTTTTTTACGTTTTTTTTTTTTAAGTTTTCAGTATTATACAGAAATTGTTGTTTTTTTAATGGTCGCGCCACATGATATTTCATAAAATGGACATCAGTCAAACTTTGTTTGTATATTATGATGGAAATATAAATACAAATGTGTTGCAATCGTACACACTACAAGATACTTTGGAAATCATGCCAGATTGATTGATTGATTTAGAGTGATTTCAAAAAAAGTTTTCAAAACAAGAGTTAGGGCTGCACGATTCTGGACAAAATGAGAATCACGATTTTTTTGCTTAGAATTGAGATCACGATTCTCACGATTTTTTTCCAATATAAAATTTATTGCACTTATTACTTTAACTTTGCAACAGCTGAACAAAAATATAATAACAATAAACATCTCTTGTCTTCTTTACACAAACCTTTGAATAATTTAAACAATAATAACAATTTTGAACAATATTTGTTCCTCCCTGAGTTGAACACCCTTTCAGAAAGGGGACTTGTAACAGATCCTGTAGTTCTGAGGCAACAAATTATTCCTCTGGCTGGGATGAACCCCCCATTGCCTTTTGCTGCTATTAAGAAGCTGCCGATACAAAAGGTAAACGTTACAAAAAATATGATGGTGCCTGATAAAAGACTGGCATCAACTTTGTAACAGCTGACATTGAACATAAAAACAATAAACATCCAAAACCTTTTTTGAATTGAAAAAAAAAAAAAATCAGTTTTTCAGAAAATATAGGCGTCACGTCATTGACCCACATACCAATTTCAATGAAGTTGGGACATTTTCTAATGTGTAAATAAAACACATCGTGTAAATAAAAACACTACACGGATTTAGAAATCTTTTTCAACCCATATTCATCTGAATACAAACAAAGAAAAGCTATCTAATGTTCCGACTGATAAATGTCTTCAATTTTTGGGCGGGGAATCGTCACTTAATTTGAATGTGATGCCTGCGAAACATTCCATAAAAACTGGGACTGGAGCGTTTACCACCGTGTTACATCGCTTTTCCTTTTAACGACTCTCAAGCACTTAGGAACTGAGGACACGGATTTTTCAAAAGGTTTTGTAGATGGAATTATGTCCCATTCACGTACAACTTCAGTTGCTCAACAGTCCAGGGTCTCTGTTGTCACTTTTTGGGCTTCATAAAAGGCCACACATTGTCAGCGGGGGGCAGGTATCGACTGCAGGCCAGTCAGGTACTCTTTTCACCCAACATCAACATAGTCTCGTGAAAAAAATAAAAAATAAAAAATCTGCTCCATAACCTGTATGTAACCTTCAGCATTAACGTTGCCTTCTTTTAGATACAACCCTGTCATTAACAGACTTGTCCAGAACTTGATGACATGCTGATGACGACCATTAATTAGAATCAGGTGTGATGATGAAGGGAAACATCTAAAACATGCAGGACAGGGTTGAAGACCACTGGCCTAAAGAGATCAGAATCAGAATCATGTTTATTTGGCCGAGTCAGGTCAAACAAGACAGGGGATTTGACTGGTATTTTTGCTCACTGTACAGTAAATGGAATAGAAAGCCTTTAATATCATTATGACGATTCAATGAGATTAGGCAGCAGCTCCGTAAAAGTGCACACATGTAAAGACTGTGTAAAAAAAACAGGAAACATACATATATATATATATATATATATATATATATATATATATATATATATATATGTATATATATATATATATATATATACTATGAAAATGAATGAATGAATGAATGAATGAGAATTGCACATGAATGGATGAAAGAATATTTCACATAATGGATGAATAAAAAATATTGCAAATAGGCAAATGACAGCTCTTATTAACATATATACAATTTTTTGTATGAAAGATGCAGCAGTATGAAGTAGACATGGATATTGCAAGGTGCATTGTTACAGCATATGATCGTGGTTATTATAATTATTATTATTATTGCACATCAAAGGTCACAGACATTCATTCCCTGGTTTTCAGCCGTTTTTCTCCGGATTCTCTGAATCCTTCAATGATATTATGGACTATAGACGAAACTCTGACATTCCTTGTGATTGCACGTTGAGAAAGTTTGTCATTGACCTGTTGAACTATTTGCCCATGCAGTTGAGCACAAACCTGTCAGGGAGGTTGTTTTTTTTTTTTTTATACCCAATAATGCCCCTTAGCTATTTATAATAACCCTGTTCAGTTGTAGATTGTTCAATAAATAAATAAATAAAGTTTTTTTTTTTCCTTTGACGGTTTTTTTAAGCATTCCTCAACTTTCCCAGCTATTTCCTGCCCTCTGCCCCACCTTTTGTTTTGCAGGGATCACATTCAATGGGTGAGTATTTGCAATAAATAAAAGGTATAAAGCTAGGAACAACTTATTACCATCTCACTTACAGGAAATGTTTTATGACAGAGAGGGGAGGTATAATTTAAGGGGTTCTCTAAATTTAAGACTTGCAGAACACGAACAATGAAAAGATTTTCTATATCAGTCAGTGGAGTTAAACTATGGAACAGAATGGAGTCAGAATTAAAACAATGTCCAAACATTAACCAGTTTAAAAACAAGTATAAAAACATGATTTTCACGAGGTACAAAGAGGAAGGGGTTTAGCGGCTTTTAGGGGCCTGATATAACACTATTGGGTGAAGGGGTAGATTTGTTTATATTTATGTACAGAAATGGGCAGCTAATTATATGTGTATGTATGCATGTGTGTGTGTGTATATATATATATATATATATATATATATATGACCTCCTGACCTTCAAGGCCATCCATCAAAAAAGCCCCAGCTACCTAAGTGATCTAATCACTGTCCATAACCAGCACGCACCCTTCGCTCCAGCCACGCCACTCTCCTTCATGTCCCCTCTCCACGGCTCGTGACGATGGGACACCGTGCCTTCTCTGCCTCCGCCCCACGCCTATGGAACTCTCTACCCGACTACCTCAGGAATGCACCTTCTGTGGAGTCCTTTAAAACGGGCCTTAAAACACTTTTCTACAAGCAGGCTTTCCCCTGAACTCTTCCCTTGACCCCTTTTATTCACATATTTTTTTGCTGCCCTCAACTTTTCATCTTATGCAGTAGCTAGGCTTTGTCTTAGTCTTCTTTGTAAAGCGCTCTGAGATCTGTCGTTTCAGGTAAAAAGCCCTATATAAATTGAAATTATATATATATATATATATATATATATATATATATATATATATATATATATATATATATATATATATATATATGTGTGTGTGTATGTATGTGTGTGTGTGTGTGTGTAAGTAGATATATATACATAGATATAGAGCAGATGCAGTTAATAGAGACAGTATAGTGTAAATAAGTATATTTATATAAATATTTATAGGGGCATGTGTGTACAAATATATAGAAATATTCAACTATGTGTATGTATGTATAGGTATCTGTGTGAGTATAATTACAGTATATAATAATAGTAATACTGTTATTTAGCAGTGTGAGTACAGTGTGTGAGTATTTATAAATACGGGTTAAATTATTAATGAATGGGGGTAGGATTAAATAAGTTTACACTTCTTCCTACTCCATTTTTGCACATGTATATTAAGATATCAAGTGTTAAAGGATGAAATTATTTTGTTTTCTTAAACTTCTCTTGAAGTGTTGTTTCTTTTTTTTTTACATGTACAAAAATAAAATAAATCAACTCAAATCCAGGTTTATCAGTTAGAACGTCAGATATCTTGTGTAAAGAGTGTATTTATGATGTATTTCTGGTGTAAAAGAGCAGCTGTTCTTACTTGAGGACCATCCTGGAGCAGGCTAAGCCGCAGTCCCAGTGGTACAGCTGCCGGATCACTGGTACATTCAGCAGCACGGCATCCTCTGAAAAACACAACTTACAGCTTCACTTTAACCATTATAAACCAACAATCTGATGCTGTTGTTGGAAGAAAGATCATTAATTCCGTTAAAACTGAATCCTCTCACCTGTCATTCTGTCACGTCTTTCTCGAGCTGATTACCCCCCGCAGGCTCATAAATAGTAGTTGACTTAATAAATAACGACAAAGTGGTTTAGAAAATGGACTTGAGCACGTTTTTGTGTCAGTATTTTCCACTTCTCGACCGGACTTTTCTTTTGTTTGCTAGAGAGCAGCAGCTTCAGTGTTTGTTTGGTTACGTCATCACGTAAAGTGGTGCTGCCCCCTGGCGGCGCGGCGGACTCACAGCGTGTATATTATTGATCAGAATCAGGTTAATTATCTTATATCCAGTACTGGAGTTGAGGGGGGGTGAGAGGGGATGGCATCCCCCCTGAAATAAAAACGGTCCAAATCATCCCCCCTGTAAAACTGCCATCCCCCCTTTCCATCCTTTATAGTTATATCCATGTCATTTCATCAATGAATGTGGTATTACTGCTATTTCAACATTTAGAGTCATCACCAGAAAAATAACACCAGAAAAATAACTTATTTGACCATTTTCACCTGTTTCAAGTAAATTTTCACTTGAAATAAGTAGGAATATCTGCCAGTGGGATTTATCTTCTTATTATAAGCAAAAAAATCAGATTTTTCTACTTATTTCAAGTGAAAATCTACTTGAAACAGGTGAAAATTGTTGTTTTTTCCAGTGATGAGTCTTGTTTTAAGTGTAATGACATTTTTTTATTAAATTGAGACATTTTAACTAGAAATAAGACAAATATTCTTGTTAAGATTTTGAGTTTTTGCAGTGATCCATTTTACTTATCAGGGCATATAAGGACAGAATCATATTGATAAGTTCACAAAACTGTTTTTTTATTGTTGTTTTGATGTATTAGATGTAAGCCCAGTGGATATTTAAAGCTTACAGAAGGCTGCATTTAACTGCTGCTATGCCATTCCTGCAGTATTTCTGCAGGTGTTTTGGTCAGTGCTATTATTTGTAATATATTATATTATTTGTAATCAGCACAAATAATCTGTCCCCATATGATAAAATCCACCATCCCCCCTGATTTTTTTTTTACAACTCGAGTACTGCTTATATTTTATTATCTCCAGGATTTAACTCAAGTATTTATTAGAGGGTTTTATACCTGCGAGCTCCTCACGAACAGGCCTGGGGTGGAGGGTTGTCTATACTGTCTATATCTTGTAATTATATATATTTCGTACTTTTTACTTTTCTACCCCCTTCCCTGCATGTGTGTGTTAAGTGTACTGCTGCTAACATGTGAGTTTCCCCATTGAGGGAGTAATAAAGGATTATCTTATCTTATCTTGTCGTCCCAGGGCCAGTGTCTCGTTTCTGTCCGAGGATGGTGAAGGGCTGCTCCGGATCAAACACCATTTAAAGGCCCAAAACATGTGGACAGCACTGTTCAATCAGAGCATTTATTTATTTATCTATCTATTTATTTATTTATTTATTTATTTATTTATTTATTTAATCAGAATCAGAATCAGGTTTATTTGGCCAAGTCAGGTCAAACAAGAAAACAAGGAACAAGGAACAAGGAAATTTGACTCGGTTATTTTCGCTCACTGTACAGTAAATAGACAAATTACAGCTCTTATTAACATATATGCAATTAAAAAAAAAAAAAGTGAAAGGTGCAGCAGTATAAGGTAGGCATGGTTATTGAAAGGTGCACTGTTACAGCATATGACTGTGGTTATTATTATTATTATTATTATTATTATTATTATTATTATTATTATTATTATTATTATTATTATTATTATTATTATTATTATTATTATTATTATTATTATTATTTTACTTTAATATATTTGCTCTTTTGTATTGCACCAATCACCACAAAAAAAAATCCTTGTGTGTGTTAAACTACTAGGCAATAAACTTCTATCTAATTCTGATTCTGATTCTGATTCAGAATATTGCACAGTGATTGATTACTCTGAGACTCTATGAGTGATGAGAGTTCATCAGAGCAACAGTTTGGGGGAAGAAACTGTCTCTGAGTCTGGAGGTTTTAGCGTCCAGTGCTCTGTAGCGCCGTCCAGAGGGGAGGAGGTCAAACAGACTGTGTCCTGGGTGTGAGGGGTCTGCAGAGATGGTACCTGCCTGTTTCCTGGTCCTGGACCGGTACAGGTCCTGGATAGATGGGAGGTCAGTCCCAATTATCCTCTCTGCAGACCTAATTTTCCGTTGCAGTCTGTGCCTGTCTTTAAGTCCCACAATCTCGGCTTCAATGTGGATTAAACAAAATACATGGTGGTAAACTTAAGAACATCAGAATCCTGGATGTCCATTTGTCTGATGATGACTTAACTTCTGGCATTAACTGCACAGCAGTCTTAAAAAGAGACTGAAGGAACAGCTCCACAGCCCTCCGTAGAAACGGCAGGTCTCCACCTCTTCCAAGCATGCTCACGTACAGCCTTACTTCCTGGTATGGGAACTGCAAGGTTCATGAACAGGAGCAGAAGCCAGTGAGGAATATAATTCGTATCCCTTTTCCCAATCTGAGGCAGATCTAGGAGCAATGCCGGAGGGCCACATCCATCATCAAGGATCCTCACTGTTTTATTCATAAATCATCTTTTCCTATATTTCTTCAGGAAAATTGTGCAGTAGTATCTTCTGCAGGCCCAGCAGGATTTTATTTTTTAATCAGAGCTATTATGATAGTGCTGTAGTAATTCTGCTAATGCTATCCTGTTTCAAATTCTATTTATTAGTTTTACTGCAGTGCTATGAGCTTTGACAAACAGTATTTCAGACCTTTTGTGTATGCAGTTACTCAACTGGAATCTGGAATCGTTGTTCTTTCCTCCTGGGTCACTGCATTATTCATTGAGTGGTTCAGGTTTTGGAGGGTGTTGTTACATCACAGACCCAGATCAGAGTAGAAGTTGCAATTTTATTAAATGCAGAATTTGGCTACATAACAGCTGAAACCAAGGGCAACAACGTCCGACCCGTGTTGTCGTAGAGGTTGTGTGTTTTCTTCTGGGGATAGTGACATGATGTTGGTTTGGTGAATCAAATTGAACAAATGTTCCAACTCAGACGAGTGATCTGTTTAGAGAATCTGTGCGGCTTCATGATCGTTTTGTCTGTCCATGTAGGACCACAGCAAACCTAATTGGCTCTGCAGCAGATAAATACGTTTCAGTTTGGAGTGTAATGTGGATACCACGCCTAACTATAAAAAAATGTTTTACATTTTGAAAACAAAAGGATAATAACCTTAATCTTCACCCAATTACCCAATACTGTATGCTTCATTTATTGTACCTCAGAAGTGGAAAGTACAAAGCAACAATGGCTGACTCCTCTCAGTAAAACCAGGTCTGATAAACAAAGGTGTACAGACATGATATAACATAATATTGGATGGTTGATATTTTGTCATAAGCACTTTACAGACATGACATCAAGATCCCAGGAAATGTTTGGCTTCTCAGTTACCCTGGAAAACAGATGAAACCCCCCTCTTCATCACATTTTAGTGGCAAATTTCAACAACTCTTGTTTAAAAAGATTGTCTTTTCTCTTGAGCGCGCTACTGGGTTCCATATTCGGTGGCCAAAGACACCTGCGTTATTCGAGGAAATAAAAAAGAAAACAAGTAAATTACATGTTAGAACGCACAAACATGAAGGAGTATAAATACACGAGTAAATGTTCATGTAAAGTGTTGTGGTTGAGTATTCAGAGCGAGAGGAAGTCACTCACTGATTCAGCGCCAACCTCCTCGTTCAGATACGTTGTTTTGTGCCTGCTGTAAAGATCTCGTTTCTTCGACAATGTTACCATCACCCAGTCTGCAACCAGAGGCAGCTGTTGGGAGATACACACAACACTCAGCCAGGGCTGGGCGATATGGACCAAAAGTCATATCTCGATATTTTTTAGCTGAATGGCGATACTCGATATATATCGATATTTTCTCCGTGACATAATTGGGGTTTCCCCCATAGCATTATAGCATAGCATCTCTGTTGGCTTCATCTTTTTCAGAGCCAGTTTTAATACAAAGTCACGTGCCAAATGTCACACAGGTACCTTTATTAACAGAGGTCTGCACAATATCAAAATGTATAAAACAAATGAAACTGCATATATAGAATAAAAATGCTTCTTGAATAAAATAAAACAAATAATATCCTTTTCCTGCATAACAATTCATTTAAAATACACTGTGCAATTAATACAATGTAGACAGTAACAGGCAGACTTTTCCACTGAGGTTGACAGTTGTGCAAATAATAAAACATTTGTTCAAATCTCAAATAAAACATGTAAACAGATATTGCATCTCTTTGAGCAAATCTCAAATAATTACAACAAGTCATATACTGTACATTTTACAGATTTTGTGCCAGGAAAACTAACCTGTCAACATTGTCAGGTTTCAGCGATGCCCTGTGGCAAGTAACAATGTTCCCACTGCGAGAGGGGTCAGCGTTGATGTACAGTTAATTTGTCGCAAAATAAGCTATATTGATATAAACAGTATTGTCTTGTGCCGTATCGCGTTTGGAAATATATCGATATATATTAAAATCTCGATATATTGCCCAGCCCTACACTCAGCTGTCTTTGTATGGTCACTATCTGGGTTCAAGGCTGACTCTTTCACTCACCAAACTCAAGAATGACAAGGCTGCACCCAGGTTCACGATGGTTACCACGATGGAAAATTTTCCTGCCTGCATGAAACCAAAACTGTAATCAATACAAACTGAATGAGCACATCTTATGGATGAGGCCATGATAAGCTGAAGATTTGTTCAGGCCTCACAGTTCCAAACACGATGACGTTGAAGCGGATACCAAATGCTTTAATTAATATCCTTTCTTCCTCTCCGGCTGGTGTCCTGTAGTTTTTCGCAAACCTGAAGAAAGCGGTTTCATGCAGATTTTTTTTAATTCAATTTTATTTTTGTTAAAATGTCATCCATGGCTTTAAAAATATATTTACCTGAAGTTGTAACCAGGGGACACGTCGTTAACAGGGTTTTTGTTGTCCAACCTGCGGAAGGTGTACTTGGGGTAACACTTTGCCTGCCCTACCCACCAGTCGAGGTCACAGCTCCAGTCAATAAGAATGCCTAAGATGCCACCCTCAAAAAATATATAAATTTAAATAAAATACACTGCTAGAAAATGGAAAATTCAATTTGCCATTTGTCCAGCACCATGATAATCAGAGTTACCTTCACAGCCATGTCTTCAAAGTCCTCCCCAGCCTCTGATACCATGTGTTTGAGGCGGAATATGGGACAGTCGGGGTCTGTTGCACTGAATTCACATCGTTTCAGATAAGAGGAGTTAACATGAGGCGGTATGTTTCTTCTGGAGGAGGGGGAAACAAGCATTTGATATAATTACATCCAGTAAAGATATATGTTTGCACAAGTTGTGCAGATACACATGCATACGTTTTACATTCAGAAACAGTAAACTGGCCTGTGAACGTCGAATTTTGGGTACGTTATGCTGTTTTTGATCAGCACAGTAAAGTTTTCTGCTGCAGCTAGCAGTGCACGTCTGTGGGATATTAAAACAAACCGTCAAGCTTTTTCCAAAAGAATGACTTACAGTATATACAACGTTAGATCAATCCTTACTTTGGCAGGTGGGTGTCTACTTCAATAGGACACCACGAGATCACTTCACAGGTCTTGACAGAGGTCGAGTAGTTCTCACATAGACCTGTGCGTATACCTGGAAAATTTGATCATTATTCACATTTTTTCCTGTCCTTTATTATCGTACTATTTACGGATAGTTTAGTAGAATCATGTCAGAGAGAAAAGTCTACCGTTGCCCCGAGGATCATTAAGTCCCTGAATGCAGTCACAGTCGTCCACACAGATGGATGATGGGTTTGGAAGCTGCAAGAGGCCGAGTTACGAGGTTAGCGTGTTCAGTCATATCAGAGCCTCGTTCAAAGGTCAGGTCTGTGTTTGAATCAGGCACATTTGACGTGAGGACAAAGATAAGAGTCAAGGCATTTAAGCGGCAAAGTCAACGGAAACTGTGTTTTCCTTAAGCAGCGTGTTCGTCCTCTTTCACCAGATGTGTTTAAGCTACATAATGATCCACGTGAGTTGGAAAATAACAAATACTAGACATAAACACCTTATTATAGGAAAAAAACGTAAACTTGTGGGAACAAGTATGAGTGTTGTGTGTCGGGGACCACAGATTGGAAACGAGTTGAATGATCAGCCTTAAAAAGTCACAGTCCATCTCCATATTCAAACGCCAGTTAAAGAAACAATTGTTAAGCTCATATATATAAATGTACACTTTGGGACCACTAAATGTTTCATGATAAGTGTTTGTAATGGGATATGTTGTAATGTAAGTGGCAGTATAGTATAAAGTGCATGTTGTATTGTTAAGTGTGTAAATAAGTATAAGTGCATGTATGTATTCCTGTCTAATGTATTTATGTTCATCAATCCAGGAGACCAATTCACATGTGTGTGTGTGTGTGTGTGTGTGTGTGTGTGTGTGTGTGTGTGTGCGTGCGTGCGTGCGTGCGTGCGTGCGTGCGTGCGTGCGTGCGTGCGTGCGTGTGTGTGTGTGTGAATAAATCCAATCAAATCAAATCAAATCACGGACCACCAGTGGAAACACACGTCAAAGGCCCAAGACAAAGGCTAGTTGCCTACATACTTTTTAAACAATCACTTAGGTAGGGAACTGGCCCCATCTTGGTAATAAATGTTTAAAATATCTTCCTGTTCCTGGTGTGGATTTCTGGGCCTGTCCCACTGGGAGGAAACCCCAATTAGGAAGTACACTTGGCCCTCGTACATCAAGAGTCCAGATATGAACTATCCACACACATCATGAAGTTGTTTATGATTGCCACTATCACTACTGGTCCGTGATCAGTGTTAGAAGAAGCAGCTAACATCAATGAGACTTCAGCACTTAAATTAAATTAAATTAAATTAAATTAAATTAAATTAAATTAAATTAAATTAAATTAAATTAAATTAAATTAAATTAAATTAAATTAAATTAAATTAAATTAAATTCAAATCAATTCAATTCAATTCAATTCAATTCAATTCAATTCAATTCAATTCAATCTTATAATCCCCAAAATCATATATATTAATCAAATATATTAGCAGCCGTGATCTTATTGTCAATTGTCATTGTAATAACTGAATTCTTATTCTTATAGAATTATTCTGAATCATTATTCCCACAATCAACGATGTTATGATCTTAGAGAAGCAATTGTTGGGTTTGTAAGGGTTATAAAACCAATTCCAGACAATGTGGAGTCCAGTATTCCCACAAGTCTGACAAGATTATTCGACAAGATAATGATCTTATTCCATCTACATGTGAATGTACAGCTGATCTGAACTTGTTTTTAAATCAGTCATGGATTCCCTTCTTATTATGGGATGTCATGTAACAGCAGTCACTTACCTCAGGACAGCGTGACTGAGTTTGTCCAGGGGTGACAACCAAGTTTGTCAAAACGAAGAATGAATTATCACCCTGTTAGACAAACGTGGAAGAAGATTATTGAAATGTTATCACCTGACTCATGACTATGTAGTCCAGCATAGATTGGCTAAATACGCCATGGATGCTTACACACCTGTGGGGGGATGACGTAATCAGCCACATCCCAGAAACGAGGCTCCATGTCAGATGTGTTGGTGTAAGCAAAACCTTTAACTTTGGTGGTGACGCTGCTGATGACGGAGTCGGTCTCCTGGTAGCCCTTCTGCACCACACACACATACCTACAGCAGCATCATACTCAGTACTCGAGTTGTAAAAGAAAATCAGGGGGGATGGTGGATTTTATCATATGGGGACAGATAATTTGTGCTGATTACAAATAATATAATATATTACAAATAATAGCACTGACCAAAACAACTGCAGAAATACTGCAGGAATGACATAGCAGCAGTTAAATGCAGCCTTCTGTAAGCTTTAAATATCCACTGGACTTACATCAAATACATCAAAACACAACAATAAAAGACAGTTTTCTGAACTTATCAATATGACTCTGTCCTTCACAGGATAAGTAACATGGATCACTGCAAAAACTCAAAATCTTAAGAATATTTGTCTTATTTCTATTCATCACTGGAAAAAACAACAATTTTCACCTGTTTCAAGTAGATTTTCACTTATAATAAGCTGACAAATCTGGAACAAGACTTTTTTGCTTGGAATAAGAAGATAAATCTTGTTCCACTGGCAGATTTTTCTACTCATTTCAAGCGAAAATTTACTTGAAACAGGTAAAAATTGTCAAATAAGTTAATTTTCTGGTGTTATTTTTCTGGTGATGACTCTAAATGTTGAAATAGCAGTAATAGCTCATTCATTGATGAAATGACATAAGGGACGGAAAGGGGGGATGGCAGTTTTACAGGGGGGATGATTTTGACCGTTTTGATTTCAGGGGGGGATGCCATCCCATCCTCATCCCCCCTCAACTCAAGTACTGATGATACTCAACCGTGCAATCAAATCAAACTGCATTTAATGACTAGTTTAGTTTTTTCTTACAAAATCCCAACCCAGTGCAGCATCCTCCAAACAGTCATGTATGGTTTTTTTTTTAAGACTTACCCCACCACATACAGCACGATCAGGAACTGGCTGATCCTGAAAAACACTCCCACACATCCAGCTGGGATGACCAGGGTCTTTGGTGTTTCATATTCAAACACATAGTTGATACAGTTGTGGCAGCAGCCCGATGTCTTGCTCATCGCTGCACCGTGCACCAAGGACTGAGCAATAAAAGACGAGTGAACATAACTGTCTTCATTCAAATTTTTTTGTATGCAAATCACACTGGCTGTGACAAGGTACTATTTTATTGTTTTTTAAGAAAAAAACCAGTAAAGACTAAATCAGCTGATGAAACAGTGTACTTTTGTTACAATATGTGGATTTCCATCAGTTCTTGCTTAATTGTATTTACATATTCTGTTATCAAAGCACAATGTTTTTGTGTCATTTTCAAGGAAGCGCTGCTTCGTCATCAGCTTTTTCTGTGAAACTACTAATCGTGACAGGGTTTATCTAAAAAGAGAGGACCTAAAATCCAAACAGGGAAGGTATTGGCTCACATGTGTGAAATCAGATTTTACCTTAGCTGAAGCTAAATACTCGTTCACACCATTTTTCTGCAACTAAATAATTAGTGTTGATTTACGAAGGCTTTACTAATCAAATAGATTCACATATAGGCGAATCTAACCTTGATACAACAAAGCAAGTCCTGCTAAAAGCTTATTGTTCTTGCTTCAGCATCTCGTCCAACAGTAAAGTGCAGACTTTCATACAATACTATACATGGTGCTGGACATACCGTCTGGAAGTTGTCACCTAAAGTTATGTGTCTGCACTCCACAATTATAACTTGTGTTTATTAACCAAGACCGGGTCTGTTTAGATTTTTGTTTCAGGTCACAACTGCTGGTTGCTGCCCAGTGACGGGGATGTTAACAACAGGCCATTGGATTCAAAAAGTTGCAGGACAATATTCAATGCAACACACATAGAGGATTATCTCATTCTGCAAAAGTAAATGACGGGAGGGTAACGCCGTCTCTTCAACATGCAAAAAGTGCAGCACTTTTATACTCGTGTGAAGATAAATTCCAGCACACAATGGAACCCTGTACGTACTCGCCACACATTTACATGTCACCTTCAGATACTCACAGCAGGTCGAGTTTACTCTCTGCACCAGGGAAGCTAAAACACTTGTTATTGTCATTCTTCTGCACTGTTGTGTTAAAATGTCTGTGAATGAAAAGCAAAATGAAACCAAACAATGATTAAGAATTAGTTTATTTCATAATCACAACGACTTCCATAAACACAGGACAAATACATTGTCACTTTGGTCCAATTGCACCTCTGATATAAAGTCTATATAAAATAACCTTTTCAGGTAACACATATACTTTGGCATTCCATTTTAACCAACACTCTTTCAAGTTTATATTATTTATCAAGTACATGTTATATCAACACAGTTAAGAAAGTCTACAATGGAGCCCATATGCAATTACACAAATGGAAACTTTTCCTTTTTGACATTTTTTTCTCCCATAGGACAGTACACACGAAGACAGAGTTCAGTTATAAAAACCAATGATGCTAAAACATTGTTTTATGTTTCAGTGTTTAATTTTCAAGTATGACATGAAGGCATCTACGCTGTATTGTGCACAACAGACAACAGTCCACAGTAATGAAGCTACAGTGAAGTGCAGACCTGGAAAGTTTTGTTTAGGATCATATCCTTCAGTTAAAATCATCAGGGTGAGCTTAGGGTGAGGCCGATAAAGCCAAATCTCCACTCATCTGGCAATCTTTCAGAAATGCTTTGCTCTTCAAGAAAAAAAGGTAAAAAAAAAAGTTTAAATAAAATTAAAAAGTTTCAGGGATATCATATTTTCGTCCAAAATCAAACTCTAGACCCCCCTCGTGCTGGGTGGCTTCATTAGCATTGTCAAAGCTGTTCTTGCCGTGAATCTGTTTGAGGTGCTTTCGGAGTACTGGCTTGTGAGCAAAGACCATTTCACAGTAGTTACAGCGGTGTGGCTTGTCCCCACTGTGCAGGTTTAGATGATCCAACAGTGAGCACTTTTGGGTGAAGGTCTTTCCACAGATTTTACATTGGAACGGCTTGATGCCAGCGTGCACCCTCATGTGTCGGTGCAGGTTGCCCTTTTGTGTGAAAGTCTTACCACAGAGGAGGCACATGAACAGCTTGTGCATCTTCAGGTGATTCGCATAGTTCTCCAGCTGGCGGAAAACCCGGGCACACTTGGGGCACTGGTGGTACCACTGAAGGGGTTTGTCATAGTTCCTCTGGTGTCCGATGTGTTTCTCTGCAGGAGGGGACACGGGCGGGGTGCCGTGTGGGTACCCGGTCATGCTCGGCGGGACTGCCATCTCACTGCCACGGCTGTCCACGGTGGAGTTAATGAGCGAGTGTTGAGGTTCAGGGGACTGGAGGGCAGCGGGGGGGCTGGCGGAGAAGTGACCTGTGATGGAGCTTTCTGCTCCGTCGGACACAGACTCCACCTTTACTATGGTGATGTCGTTTTCCACCACCCCCTGCTTTGGATGCCTGCTCAATATCTGGACAGGGCTCTTGGGCTCTATTATCACATCATCATCGTCATCGTCATCATCATCATCACTGTCACCATTATCGCCCCCCTCAACCTCTCCCACTACCATCTCGTCTTCCTCTTCCGCATCTTCCTCCTGGGGGACAGTCCGCACCAGGCAGCGTTCGTTCCCTCTTTGTCCCAGGGAGGACAAGCCCTCGTCCTTCTTCTCCCTCTTCATGTCGACACTCACCTTCAACTGGCGTGAACCCTGTGGTTTGATGAACTTGCTGAGGGCTTGTGTACACTGCTCCACAATATGGCCCATTTGGAGGAAGCTAGCCACTGTCAAGTAATGCACCAGCTCCAGTTCAGGAAACTCCAGCTGGCCCGTGTAGCAGGACAGCAACAGCTGCCGGCCCACTTCTGCTGCCTGGATCATGGAAATCTGGACCTCTTTAGAGTCTTGCTGGAGGATGAACTGGTCTCTCAAGAAGGACGAGCCGGCGGCAAACACCACCTTGTGACCGGGAACTTCCAACTGGTTGATGCGCACGGTGACATCGCAGAAACGTCTCTGGTGTCGCAGGAGGTTCATCTTCTGCAGCATGGAGTCTCCGAACGTGGCGAAGTGGAACTGCAGGATCACTTGGTTCTGAGCCATCGTGAACGGCGGGACGGCAGCAGCTCTGCACCTGATTAGGACAAACAACATTTCAATCACCTCATCAGTAAAGTGAATCTTGATTTTAATTTTTCCAATTAAAGGGGACCTATTATTTCTCTTGCTTTAACATATATAAAGTGGTCTCCCCTCAGCCTGCCAACTCAGAGAAGGAGGAAAGGAACCAAATTCTGCAGTGTCTGTACAGCCGCCCGGATGAGCCATCCAGTCTGATGTGGCTTCTACGAGCCGTTCAGATTCTGCTCCCGTCGTTACGTAACGAAAATGTGATTTACATAGGTTGGTCTCCGATGCGTGAAACCACGCCCACAACTAACTCCGCCGGCCGGAGCTTCTGACATTTTTCCGTAGCGGTGTATCGCGTCATTCAGGCAGCCAATCAGCACAGAGCCTCATTATCATAGCCCCGCCCACTCAGAATCCCACATAGATAATGTGGTTAGAGACTGGGATGCTAAAGACATGGCTCAGAGGCGGAATTTCTAATTTATTTAGCAAAAACAATCAAAAGCTTGTTTTTAAGACATTGAAGGCTTGTTTAAAATAGGTATTAGATGCTTTTGACTTGTATATTTCAGGTGGCAGGCAGTGATGTTTACATGTAAAAACTAAAAACAGGTGTGGTCTCCCCCTAATTTCGTTTATGTGTCTCACGTTATCCAGATGAGAAGCAGATTATATGATGATATTTTGTTTATGTTTGTATCAGTGTTGCTCAATCCTGGTCCTCCCCTGTCCTGCATGTTTTAGATGTTTCCCTGCCCCAACACACCTGATTCTAATTAATGGTCCTCATTAGCTTGTCACCAAGGTCTGCACAGCTCTGTTGATGACACAGATACTTGTATCACGGTGTTTTGAAACAGGGAAACATCTAAAACATGCAGGACAGTGGGCCTCGAGGACCAGGATTGAGAAACACTGGTTTATATGATGATTTGTTGATGTTATGTTTATGTAATGATTGCTCGGGGGTCAGGCTCTGGGTCTCTGGAAAGCTCATATACAGGACTGTCTCAGAAAATTAGAATATTGTGATGAAGTTCTTTTTTTTCTGTAATGCAATTAAAGATATGCAAAAAAGATAATTATGTTTTATCATTCAAGTTGTCTACAGGACTGTCTCAGAAAATTAGAATATTGTGATTTTCTGTAATGCAATTACAAAAACAAAAATGTCATACATTCTGGATTATTTACAAATTAACTAAAATATTGCAAGCCTTTTATTATTTTAATATTGCTGATTATGGCTTACAGTTTAAGATTAAGATTCCAAGAATATTCACATTTTTTGAGATAGGATAGACAGAGTTTTCTTAAGCTGTAAGCCATGATCAGCAATATTAAAATAATAAAAGGCTTGCAATATTTCAGTTAATTTGTAATTAATCCAGAATGTATGAAATTTTTGTTTTTGTAATTGCATTATAGAAAATCACAATATTCTAATTTTTGCATAAATACCACCTAACAGACTGTTACATCATAACATACTTGTTTATTATTATTATTATTATTATTAATAATAATAATAATAATAATAATAATAATAATAATAATAATAATAATAATAATAATAATAATAATAATAATAATAATAATAATAATCATCATCATCATCATCATTATCATCATCATCATCATCATCATAATAAACAACGGCAAGGGTCGGTTGAGAAATGTAGCAATTTTCAATTTGCCTGTTTGTTTCACCAGCTACTTTGTGATTTTTTTAATGGCTTTATCAATTTTCGGGGTAAATACATTCATATCTTCAGTACGGCATTCATCACAGTAATGTCCACTTTTTAAAAAATATTCTAGAACTTATTTTCCAGGCGGACGCCCCGACTCACCTGAACAGACTCAGACACAGCGATGGCAGCCAAAAGCAGTATTTTACGTCAAATGGTAAAACATGTTAATAACGCAGTAGTAGCGCCTCGAAATGCTTGATGTTTGCACAGAAAAAAAGATGAGTTAAAGGCAGAATACGAGCTGATCCGATCATAAATTAGCCTAGCAGCCAGCTAACACAGGCTCAGGACTAGTGGGCTACTTTTCCATCCAGGAAAACATCAGCAACCATGAGCGTCTATGGGCACTTATGGTTCCGCGTTACACCGACGCAGAGCCTACGGCGTAGGGCACGCGTCGACGCGCACCGTACGGTGTGCGTCGCCGCGTACCCTACGCCGATGGTTCTGCGTCGATTTAACGCGGAACCATAATTGAGGCTTCCAATGAACAATAACAAAAACAGCAGTGTAAAATAATCACTGTGCGTGTTTACGTGCATGCAATCTACATCTACATTAGTCACAAATCACGTTCACATGTTGCCTCGGCCTGCTGCTGCTTCTTTCTGTGCAGGCTCGTCCTCGTGTGCGTCGTCTCTGTTTACTATCCGCTTATTATCTGCAGGATTTTAACTCGAGTGAGCGCATTATTAAAGGGTTTTTTACCTGCGAGCTCCTCACCAACAGCCCCGGGGTGGAGGGTTGTCGTCCCGGTGTCTCGTCTCTGTCCGAGGATGGTGGAGGGCTGCTCCGGATCAAACACCATTTAAAGGCCCAAAACATGTGGACAGCACTGTTCAATCAGAGCATTTATTTATTTATTTAATCAGGATCAGAATCAGGTTTATTGGCCAAGTCAGGTCAAACAAGACAGGAAATGTGTCTCCGGTTATTTTCGCTCACTGTACAGTAAATAGACAACTGACAGCTCTTATTAACATATATACAAATTTTTTTTTAAAGTGAACGTTGCAGCAGTATGAGGTAGACATGGATATTGGAAGGTGCATTGTTACAGCATATGATTGTGTTATTATTAGTATAAGTATTATTATTATTAGTAGTATTATTAGTAGTAGTAGTAGTAGTAGTAGTAGTATTTTTATTATTATTATTATTATTATTATTATTATTATTATTATTATTATTATTATTATTATTATTATTATTATTTTCCTTTAATATTATTTGCTCTTTTTTATTGCACCAATCACCACAACAAATTCCTTGTGTGTGTTAAACTACTTGGCAATAAACTTCTTTCTAATTCTGATTCTGGTTCTGATCTTGATTATTGATTATTGTGATTGATTACTCTGAGACTCTATGAGTGTTGAGAGTTCATCAGAGCAACAGCTTGGGGGAAGACAAAACAAAAAATGTGGAAAACACTGTTCAATCAGAGCATTTATTTATTTAATCGGAATCAGAATCAGTCAGGTCAGGTCAAACAAGACAGGGAATTTGACTCAGGTTATTTTCGCTCACTGTACAGTAAATAGACAAATGAAAGCTCTTATTATTTTTTAAGTGAACGTTGCAGCAGCATTGTTACAGCATATGATTGTGTTATTATTATTATTATTATTATTATTATTATTATTATTATTATTATTATTATTATTATTGTTGTTGTTGTTGCAGCCATTATATATGTGGCTCTGCCTCAGCAGAAAAAAGACAGCTCCCACCCCGGCTCTGACCTGTTTGACCTGCTGCCTTCAGGAAGACGCTACATAGTCATCAGGTCCAAAACTAACAGACTGAAAAACAGCTTTTTCCCCAAAGCCATAATCGCCCTGAACAAAATGTGAATGTCTTCATTACTGTTTTTTTTTTTTTTTTTTTACCGTGCAATACTTTTTCCCAGCGTATCTGTGCAATATTCCACCACATGTGTAGTTATATGTTATTATCTGTAGATAGGAGCTCAGGTCTTGATTTCACTATTCAAAATGCACCTTAACCTTTTTATATTTTTACATTATTTATATTTCTTATCTGTTTGCACTGTCTCGAAGTGGAGAGGTGATGCTGCTTTTTCTCACTGTACCCATGTATAATGACAATAAAAGTATTCTATTGTATTATTGATTGTTTGCTGTTTATTTGTTGTTGCCGTTTGTTGAATGCTAGGTGGTGTATGGGTGCAAGAGGTAATTTAGGTGAGCTCACGGGTGCAGGTGAGATTTATTGCAGGTGATTGAGACCGGGATGAGCACACAGTTTGTGACCGTGTAGCCATGCACACGTTCTTTGGATTTTATACTGGAATAAACACTGTTAAAATGTGACAAAAGTCATGTGTATTTAGTTCACGCGTCCAGTAAAGCAATCCCTTAGGGACTTTTTGAGTAGCAATAGTCATCACAATTATTTTTATTATTATTATTATTTTTATTATTATTATTATTATTATTATTATTATTATTATTATTATTATTATTATTATTATTATTATTATTATTATTATTATTTTCCTTTAATATTATTTGTTCTTTTGTATTGCACCAATCAACACAACAAATTCCTTGTGTGTGTTAAACTACTTGGCAATAAACTTCTTTCTGATTCTGATTCTGATTATTGCACAGTGATTGATTCTCTGAGACTCTATGAGTGATGAGAGTTCATCAGAACAACAGCTTGGAGGAAGAAACTGTCTCTTATTCGGGAGGTTTTAGCGTCCAGTGCTCTGCAGTGCCGTCCAGAGGGGAGGAGTTCAGACAGACTGTGTCCTGGGTGTGAGGGGTCTGCAGAGATGCTACCTGCCCGTTTCCTGGTCCTGTATAGATGGGAGGTTAGAGCTCATCAGTAACACGCTTTTTTCTCAACTGTTTCTGGTTATTTTCAAGAATTATTAGTAAAGAAGAAATTTTCCCTTTGTAATCCCACAATGGGGAAATTCTTTCTCTGCATTTAACCATTTTCTAGTTGAACTAGTAGCAGTGGTCTGCAATGCAATAGCACGGCGCCCGGGGAGCAGTAAGGGCCTTGCTCAGGGACCCAAATTATGATTGATCCTGGAAGCTTTTACCCAAACCAGCAATGGATCACCTACAGGAAAATTAAAAATGCGTTAACAGTGGTGTCTCCAGCTTTTTAGGGGTCCAATTCAACATTTCTTTGGGGGGCGTCTATCTTGTAAACAGAGATCGAATGCTTTAATATGATCCGTGGTGACACGTTTTTTCTGTTACACTTTAAAAGGAAAACAGGTTAATTGGTTTATTCGCAATTTAAATTCAAATAAATGCAACCTTTTGGGCTCCAGACCATTTATTCAATTTTATTTTATTTTTTCTTTTCTTTTCTTATTTTTCTTTTAGGAAGTGACATTAAAGGAATTTGCATCAGGACTCTACTCATGAACTGATAAATCACAACAATCTGGACTGAGCATTAATAGAATTGGACTGAATTAGAATGTCCTTATTCAATTGTATTGAAAGTGTTTTCTGTGTAAAGATGTAAAGATTCTGTGTGAAGATTATCCGTCAAAATATCACTGCTGCCATTATACATTTAGTAGAAAGGGTGAATGAGTTATAACAACTTATGAATTTGGGTAATTTGAAGGTGAAAAATAGTATGGCAGTAAAACTACAGGAAAAACTCAGGGTTTCCGGCGTTATGAAACTGCAGATTTTAAGAAAAATACATTTATCTAATTTCTGATTTTATAAACCCATAAATTTACAAGGGAAAAACTCGGAATTTCAGATTTTAATGTTATAAACTTCCAAATTTGCTATAGCAAAAATTATTGCATTTAGATTTTTATTGGCAAATTTTTTTCAATTAAAATTTCTCCCTAAATATTGTATATTGATGCAGAACCTGTAGGTCCCTAGAGGCTCTTTAAATCTGCACAGCAAGAAAAAGCTCGTCAGAATATCGACAGTAAATATTCTGCCACTGACAAATCAGTATTTTGTAAAACTGTGCCAAGACATTTAAAAAAGTAAGTGCAAATGGGGTTTATGAGGTGTTTAAAGAGCAATTATAATCTATGGCAGGTTGGTCGATTTATTTGAGGGTATCATAAACCAAAACATATGAGAATCCCTAGTTACAGTTAGAATCCACTGATAATGCCCAAAATCTGGATGTAGTCATGGACTCAGACCTGAACCTTCAGAGATACAATAAGACAAAGTCGGCTTTCTGTCACCTGAAGATCTCCAGGATCAAAGGACTGATGTCCCAGCAGGACCTTGAAACCTCATCCATGCGTTTATCTGCAGTCAAACTGATAATTACCAGGTTCTCACCAGAACTCAGAAAGTGGACCAGATCACTCCGGTTCTGAGATCTTTACACTGGTTCCCTGTACCTCATAGAATAGATTTTAAAATACTTCTGTTAGTTTATAAATCACTGAGTGGTTTAGGACCACAATACATCAGAGAGTTATTGTTGCCATAGCAACCATCCAGACCACTCTGGTCTTCTGGTTCAGGTCTACTCCGTGTCCCCAGAATCAGAACCAAAAAGGGAGAAGCAGCATTCAGCTTCTATGCGCCACAGATCTGAAACAAACTTCCAGAAAACTGCAGGAACGCTGAAATCTTTTTCCCCTCTCTTCGTCTTTCCCACTTTACTTTTCATGTTTCCACTATGTAAAGCTTGAATTGCCTCGTGCACTACAAATAAACTTGCCGTGCCTAGTTTGTTGCATAAATAACGCAGAACCAACCAGGTTCACGACTCAGGGGATGAGTTAACAAGGTTTTACAGATGAATTATTAAATGGAGGGTTTTTGTTTTTTTTGTTTTAGGTCAGTGGTGCAGAGGTCTCTCCCAGACCAAAGTGTTATAAGCTGAGCAAGTTTTTGTCTCTTTAGTGAGTCTGAGTCTGTTTTGAACATACATGGTTTAGTATTGTCTCAATAACTGGACAGAAAACGAACGACATAGAAAAGGAGCAAAGACATACTCACACTAATGATGAAAAAGTTTATTATAATTTTACTTTTTTATTTTAAAATAATTGAATGAATATTTACACAATGTACAAGGTAGAGTACTTTTATATGCATAAGGATTCAACACCAGCAATAACACTTCTGATCTCTCATCTTCATCTTATCTTCTTGATACACCTGTAAAAGAAGACGGAAAGAAAATCAGTCATTAAATTAGAAAAAAGTCATATGAGTAACTTAAAATACTGTAAACACATACTCAGTATAGGCTTGTATAATGCATTATATCCTTACATAAACTTAAGAATACCTTTACCAACATTTGAACTTTCATATTTTGTAACGGCAAAAACCACATGACAGTAAACAAAAATCTGTTTTCAGTTTCTCACAATCAGTTTGTGACTGAAATACAAGAATAACCTCAGACTATTAGTGAATGTAGCTACAGATTAGTGTTTTTTTCTCACAAAAATAAAAAATCCTAACAGGGTGTGGTGAAATATGGCCTTGTCTACTTACCAGATGACACTGTATCCCCCCACTGCAGCCAAGATGACCACTGCAACTAACAGAGCTGCCGACACTAATGAAATGCTCAGTACATACGGTGTCCCTGGAAAGAGGAAACGTTCCCCGTAAGTAAGTGATAACTCCACATTCTGCAATTTATATACATTTTTTTTTCTTTTTTAAATTTGAAATACTCTGTGTTGTAACGCCGGAATGTTGAAATTGTTTTGGTAATGCCACTCCCTTGGTTTTGAAATACCTGTGACTTTAGCCCACAGGACACAGGAACTTTTCGAGTCCTTGGAGAGACAACGTGCAGATAAAATGTACTGTAGTTTATAAATATATGTAGATCGATCAAACATTCAAATGCATAATGGTTGCAACTTACCGTTTTCCACTGGCTGACAGCTCGTAGGATGATATAATAGTTCTTGCCGCTCTCCAGCAGGGCATTATGAAAGCCCCCGTAGAAAAAACCGTCCCCCACGGTAAAATTAATGTGTGTTCCAATGTTTCTGACACTGAGCTGGGCAGTGATGTACTCTTCTGAGGACTTTATTTTGACTGAGGGGTCTAAGCTTCTTGGAGAGGAACAATCAAACATCATGATTCCCTCCACAGGAAGCACAAAGACCTGGTACAAACTGCCAAGTCAAGAACACAAAGTGCAATATGTTAGCATCACCAAACACTTATCGCTATCAGTAACTTATCAGTAACTCTTCTCCTTCTGTTATGAAACACATTTCATTAAGTCCTATAACCTCATTTTTCAAACATCACATGGTTCTGTAAAACTGAGTCTGACAATTAGTGTTTGCAAGAAGAAGATGGAGCCTGATCTCCATATATTCACTCATCAGCTTTCTTTTGTCCAGGTCCATGAGTTTTAATCACTGTATGTTGAGTTTATTAGAAAGCTTAGAGGGGCATTCCATAGTTTATTGATGTTGTATTGTGTACATGTTACGGTTAATGTAGAAAAACGTCTATTTTGCAAACTAGCCGGTGAATGTGTAAATTAGCTGGCCAAACGGTGAATGTGTAAAATAGTGGCAGGGCGGTGAATGTGTAAAATAGCCGGCTAATGTGCAAAATAATCGTCAGGGCGGCTAATGTAGAAAAACGGCTATTTTCAGACCCAACACTTTTTCGGGGAGTGTAACGTTAGGCTTCTTCAACAGACATAAATAGCCTTGCCAACAACAAGCATGTGCAGCATATGGGCTTCTTCCATTAGCTGCGTTACGCACCAACTGCACTGATTGGCGACTGTAAGTGACCGGTTTGATGCGCGAATTTCATCCATTCAACTGAACTGTAGGCTATTCTGTAGTAACTGGACTCTATCTACCAAATGAATTACGTTTGCTTAGTTTGTTTTGGTTTGATCAATTTGTGCAAATGGAGGAGGAGGAGAGGCCTCATGTCATCATGTTTGTCTGTTTTGGAGGTGCAAAGAGAAGGTGGGAATAGATCTTTCCTCACAAAGACTGTCACACTGGATATTTGCGAGTACATTTCCCAGACCTATAAGGTTGGTAGAGGTGATGTGCCCAAATTCAGAGCGCACTCCACTGCGCTTTGCCACCTCGGTGGCAAAGCTCTATTCTGGGGTGCCAATGACGTGATCTGTAGTTTGCATTATTCGTTTTGGAATACTCAATTTAGGAATATACTGCATGGGATTTGGACTCAGAATAATTGCTATAATTGCCACGGCATGCCCAGAGCCGGATTAAATAAATGGACTACACTAGGCAGACTGTGATTTTTGGGCCCCCCTCCATCGATGTTATTTATGAAATCTTAAACTTACCAAAGTTACCAATAAAACTTAATTCACATTTTACATAGCAAAGTCATAGTCAAGTTGGTTCTTTGCATTCCAAAATAAGTCATGTGTTGTATATTAAACAGTCTATCAGACTATTTTTAGATTTTTATTATTTATACGTTATTACAACGCTCTATTAAATGCTATTGAATTATCCTTATCTTATCGATTGTGAGCATTTTGCAGAAAATCTTAATTAAATGTGTTGATTAAATTGAATAGTTAAATAAGAAGTCAAATCTACAAAGACCAATAAAATTTGCAGTAAGACAAAGTGTGCTGTAGTATGTATGTCTGTATGTGTATGCGTATGCAGAGCCGTTTGGGAGATTTGCGAGGCCCTGTATGAAATGACCAGGGGGGCCCTCGCGCGTGAGCGAGCGAAATTTTTGGGTTTTCCGGGTCGGATCGGGTGTCTATATGCGCAATTTTAACTCTCCAATTAGCAAAATACTGGATACCTTCCCTTGCCTCATCATCATCTCTTGCCTCGACGCGGGGCCCCATGGCTGCTTGAGACCCGGGCGGATCGGTGATTTTTGTAACAAATTTATCAAACGTGCCTTTCAGAGAGGCATTAAACTCTTCCATTTTCTTTAGTTTTTTCTTTTTTCATCCCCTGATGGAAATTTCCTGAATCTGTCTCGTTCTCTCGACATTGTGTTACAGTTTGTTCCACCTCCACCCGTCTGGATCAGAGCAGCTTGTGTCTGCGCTTGGTCTGATCAGTTGTATTGAACAACAGACACGCGTCATCATTGCACATATATTTATTGATATGCACAGACTAGTACATATTTAGGTCTGTAATGGAACGTGACTGTTGATATTTATAAGGGAAAAAACGAAAAAAACGAGAAAAAAAAAAAAAAAAATGGGGGAAAAAAAAAACGGCCCATAGTTCCAGGCCCCTTGGGGCGCCAGGCCCCTTGGGGCGCCAGGCCCCTTGGGGCGCGAGGTCCGTGGGGCGCGAGGCCCCCTGGGGCGCGAGGCCCTGTGCGGTCGCACGGTTTGCACATCCCTTGCAGCGGCCCTGTGCGTATATATATATATATATATATATATATATATATATATATATATATATATATATATATATATATATATATATATATATATATATATATATATATATATATATATATATATATATATATGTATGTATGTATACTAAATATAGTAATAATGCACATATATATATGCCTTAGGTTTTTACCGGCATGTTATCAACCATTAATATGTGTGCAGACAAATTTTTTTTTTTTTTTTTTTTTTTTTTTTTTTTTTGTCCCTCTGTCTGGGCCCCCTCCCTGTCGGGCCCTAGGCACATGCCTAGTTTGCCTTTGCGTTAATCCGGCTCTGGGCATGCCACGGTTGACTGGAGCATCGAGACTGGAGAGATGATTAAAAATGTGATGTCCGCGCACCATGAGCTTAAAAATGTATTGCCACCTTGACAAAAGTACCTTGTGTCCATTTTTCTACATTAGCCGCCCTGACGGTTATTTTGCACATTGACCAGCTAGTTTGCAAAATAGCCGTTTTTCTACATTAATCGTAACATATACATGTTTTTCAGTCTTATTTCAAACACATCATTGTTACCTCAGTGGATCCAGTGTGTTTGGTGATCTTTGGAGCTGCAGTGTTGGTGCCGGGGTCTCAACTTCCATGTAGTAGACGACTGGTGCAGGAGGAACTATAAATGTATGCACACTGTTATTATACTGTATATAAAAGTGAATGTCAGTATGATGATGAGAAAAACTAGTTTTATGTAATCATGTGAGTACTAACATAATCTCCATGATGCTCAACAGGTATTGAGCAGGTATTAAAATAGATGGTTGAGCAGCTATTAGATCTGATGTTATTGATGCTAGAAGTTAATCTGGTGGAGCACGGCAGAGTTGGGGGTTCACTGATACCTGGTAAACTGGTGTTGGTGGTGATGGTGGCTGAGAATTTAGCGGACAGCGCCGTGATAGTGATGCTGTAGTTTGTGACAGGAAGCAGCTTCAAGCAGAGCGTCAGCTGATCAGCCTTGGAGCTCAGGAAACGCTTCCCTTTGTCACGAAAGAGTGTCTGGTAGTCTCTGGATCCAGAGTAAGTGACCTATAACGATTACATCCAACATGTCGGTCAGGACAGCAGAGTCCTGACAGCCGCAGCAGGAAACAGCAGCTGATATTCAGTCTGACCTTATAATCCTCCGTGTCCTCCTCATATTTCTCTGCTTTCCAATGTAAACAGCGTTCATAATGGATAAGTAGGTGATTGATAGGTGGCTTGATTTCTGTATGAGTTTGAAGGAAAATAGTGAAGCGTTACCATAATAGTGCTCATTAGCAAAGGCTCAAAAGAACATGTTCAAAAAGCAAGCCAAACATTACTGTCCACTGACACGCTGTATCTAGGGTTGCCACCCGTCCCTTGAAATACGGAATTGTTACGTAATTGGGAATTAAAAGTTGTGTTCCGTATTGAACCAATACAGACACATATTATGCTCTTATTTATTGATGTCATAATATACAGGTGAAGGTCGGAAAATTTGAATATATTGCAAAACTTTATTCGTAGTAAATTCAACTTAAGGTGAAACAAATGTATTATTTACCACTACATTCAAAGTGAGATATTTCAAGCCTTTATTTGTTATAATTTTGGTGATTATGGCTCACAGTTTATGAAAACCCCAAATAAAAGATCTAAAAAAATTAGAATATTTTATGAAATCAATAAACAATTCAATCATCAAAATTATAACAAATAAAGGTTTAACATATATTGCTTTGCCTGTAATGAGACTATGTAATATATTAGTTTCACCTTTTCAGTTGAAGTATTGAAATAAATTAACTTTTACACTATATACACCATATATTACACCATACTTTTACACAAACATAGCATAGGAGGCTATTTCAGTTGCTAGTATGGTTGGCTGTCTGTACAGTCATGCAAGTTCAATGCTATTAAAGCACTTTAAACTTTAAATCAAAGGATTTTGTTTTTGTCGCATAAAATATATATATATATATATATATATATATATATATATATATATATATATATATATATATATATATATATATATATATATATATATATATATATTTCTATGCAGTTTAGAAGTTTTGGGGATGTCCCTTTTTTTGGCATCTGCGCTGCTGAAATCGGGGCGTCCCTTATTTCTATTTCTGAAAGGTGGCAACCCTAGCTGTATCTTTACCTGCTATGTTGATACTCACCTACGCATCTCAGAGTAGCCGTTTCCCAAACCCCAGAACTGTTGCACAGCGACGCGTTGCTGCCCCTCCAGCTGTGATATCCGGCCATGCACCGGTGGATCACTACACTTCTGTTATGCCACACTACCTCGGAGTTAGCGAGGAAGGGAATCGGCCCACATTTAGCTGGAAAAAACGGGAGCATTGAATGACAGACTGACTCAAAGTTACATAATAAAACTCAGCCCGTCCGCATTCACCCAAGGGAGATGAAACACTTGCAATCAACAATCAGCATGTTATTAGAAAATTATGGAAACCCCATTTGAGTGCAGAACGAACACACATTTGACACCCACGTCTGACATTGTGTTGATTCCCAGAGATCATTGCAAGCCATTGTGGAGGAAAGTAAAATCACATGCAGCTTCATAGCACCCAAAATCACAACAGAACATGCACGGTTAGATAATCCAGGAGGAGAAACATGCCAGTTACATGCTCAACATGACAGATAATGACACATGTATACACAGAGACTATTACTCTACCTTTGCACTTTAAAGATACTTCCCCCCACTCTCCTGATAGTGAACATGTTGAAAAATTATTTCCACTCTCCTGATAAAATCCATCCATACACTCATACAGCGCCACGCTGCCACGCGTGCTCCTACGGTCCCACAGGAGGTTAGTGTTGGGGAGATATAGTGGGGGACCGCAGCGTATTTCTGCATACAGACATAAATTAGCAAACACCTGGTGCAAAACAATTCAATTAAAAAGAAAGATACAACACAGAAAAGGTGTCGTGCAATCCTCAAGAAGAGCAGGAAGAAAGACATGATTTGTCAATCTCTTGTTACAGTATGTTTTGTATAAGTATTATGTTTCTCTGTTGCAAAATATAAATGTCTACACAGCAGTTTCCGGTAAACAGATGATACTTAAGTGGCTATTAACATTATAACATATGAACTTTCACTTTTTGTCATAAAACTTTGCACCTTCACACCATAGATCAATATCCTCCCACAGTCCGTTTTCTTCACACAGTGCGTGGTTTGTGAGGCCTCTGGTGTAATATCCTTCCTCACACTGGTATTGCACCACACTACCAACGTGTGAAATGCCATCCCACTGCGCGTGAGCGTGTCGTTTTAAAGGAGGCTCCCAACAATTGATTTCTACAACAAAAAGACAGCGAGTCATTGCAGAGCGCCACTGATCGGGTGTTTGTCTCGACAACATCAACACAAGTGAGATACTGACACAATGCACATGCTCTGAAATGAGATTTAGGCCCTGTCCCAATACTATCACTACCCCTCGTTTTCAGCACTACCCCTAAATTTTGCGCGTTCCCGTGAGGGTAGTGGTGTCCCAATTCCTCTTTTCACATAGGGGTAGTGAAGAAAAGTAGTGTAGTGGCTATGAATCTATCCCTACGGATGTAGGGATTCCTCACTAGCTGATCTAGGGACAGAACAATTTCCCAGAATGCTTTTCGTTGTCATTTGCGGACTGAATAAAAAAAAAAATTCTAGCGACAAATATATATTTTACTTTCATAAGTCTTTTTCAAACCTCGCCAGAATAAAGCTGATTTAAGGTTCCCCGTTACACCAACGCAGAGCCTACGGCGTAGCCTACGTACGTAACCTACGCCGTAGGCTCTGTGTCGGTGTTACGCGTCGACGCGCGCCGTACGCCGTACCTTACGCCGTAGGCTCTGCATCGATTTAACGCAGACCCATAAATCAGCTCCGCACCCGGCAGGCAGGCAGAAATCTCTACATTTTCTGAGCAAATTTCTTAACAGGCGTAGCTACAACTGTTAGATTTCATCTATTAAACCAAGATTTATCTTCCTAAATGATTTATTTCAGCCAGCAGTAATTCTCAACAGAGCTGCAGGTTTCTCCCCCGGGACGACGGCGCAGGTTGACCTGGCGATCACGTCTGTACTCCGGCTGCTGCTGCTCCCCGGGGCCTGCGGCTCTTCTCATCTCCGAAAACATCGGGTCAAATTTCTTAACAGGCGTTATTTGGATAAACTAAGCCCAGGCTGGGGATCTTAACGGTTACTTTTACGCCTGAAAAAATATTAAAACTTAATAAAGTGACATATTAACAGCGCTACAGCTGAAATTAAAACAGCTTTTGGCTCTCAGCTTGCTGATCTTAGTGGTGGTGCTGAAAGTAGGAGTAGTGGGAGTATTGGGACTGGGCCCTGGGAAGATTTCAAGTGGCCTAAAATCTGTCCCTTCTTTTTTAGGGGTAGTGATAGAAAGTAGGGCTAGTGAAAGAAAGTAGGGCTAGTGAAAGAAAGTAGGGGGAGTATTGGGATTTGGCCTTAAGATCGTTCTCAACAGTTTAAGGTGGAAGGTAACTCAGTACAGTAACTCATTACACTTACATAAAGAGGAACATAATCATCACCTTGACAGGACAGAGACGTTGCTTCCCACACGCCGCCGGCGGTACAGACGGACACATGTCCATCCCCAACACCGACATATCCGTGCTCACACTTATAAACAACCCGAGAGCCCACGGTGGAGATTTTACTCCACAGCATGACTGAGTGAGGGATGTGTAGGGGCTCACCACAGTCAACCGCTACACAGTTACATCATTTAACAGAGTGGAGGGGGGGAAAGCAGTTATTCATCTGTGATCAGCATCAGAAGGACCAACATGACAGCATTGCTGAGGAAGGCGTCACCTTTGCACATCATGTCAGGCTTTGTCCAGTAACCATTACTTGTGCACACTGATATGTTATTTCCTTCACTTTGATAAAATCCCGTTTCACAATAATAAGTGGCCGTGCTTCCAGGCTTGGAGCTCCCGTTCCACCTTTGTCCGGTGTGGAGAACAAGGGGAGGATCTCCACATAATATCTCTGAGACAGGAAATATGACAATGTGGCTTAGTATGTCAAAAAATAGGATTTTCTGGACTATAAGCTGCACCTGCATATAAGCCGCACCCGCTCTATTTTTAAGAAAAGAATTAAAAAAACATATACAAGCCTCATCCGCTCTATTTAAAAAAAAAAAGATATGCAAGCTGCAGATATTTATGTTGTTAGATTAGATATTTACTACATGTACAGAAGGATTTTGAACTGTAAATGATGTACATGTTTGTACCTAAATAGATCCTTTCCTAACAGCGTCTTTTAACACGGCAGCAACTTTGCTGATTAAAACGGGACAGAACCAAGAGAAAATAACCGGTATTTATTTATCTATTTATCTGTTTGAAATCTGTTTCTACCTACTTCTATCTGCTAAAGAATAAGTAGCATATTCTTCTTTGCATTTATTTTGTCTTAGTTTTGATTCTAATTCCGGTTAGAGCGCCCCGAGTGGTGGAAGAAAAATCCACAGAATAGCCGCACCTTTGTATAAGCCGCATGGTTGAAAACCTATGAAAAAAGTAGCGGCTTATAATCCAGAAAATACGGTACATTTCAATCACATAATATGCAATATATCGTTTATTAACTGTAAACATTTGAAAAAGCACAGTTGTGATCAAATAGAAACAGCCATGGCTTATAGTTGATGCAACTGGTAAAATACATAAGAAGTTGAATTTTGGTTGTTGTTGATGTGAGTATCGATAAGACTTCATCCTAATCAGAAAAATAGTTTTACTGTGCCTTTACTGCGTCTGCCATTCTATTCCAGATTAAACCCCTTCAAATAACATCCCAGTTTTTTCTCCTCAGGACAGTGATCATGCTGTGACGACTCTCAAAGCAGGTGATAACACCTGCCTGGTTCACATGAATAAATGACAGCTATTCAGCGTTCGACAGAAAGCCGGTTCGGACCTTTCAGACATGTTTAAGGACAGCAATTTCATTCAATTCATGAAATAAATGAATTACCTTGGCATGACAGAGTCGTGGGTGTCCATTCACCGTTTTCATTACAGGCGGACACGTTATGTCCTCCTTTTTTATGAAATCCCTCTTTACAGATATAGTGCACAGTGCTGCCAAACGTTGATTTATTGTTCCACACCTGCTCAGTGGATTCAAGTAAAGGGGGATCTCCACACGAGACCTCTACAGGAAATAACATGCACCACAAACATGTAATGTGAATCAATTTACAAACGGATGCATGTACTGTAGTAGTCAGAGCAAAACAAGATGACTCCATATCTGTGCACGTTTGCTCACAGCCCATCCAAGGACGGGGAGCTGATCTGACATCAGCTCCTGCAGCTGCAGCAACAGAGATGTTATCTTTGCAAACACGATTACAATCAGTTACACCTTTGTGCTCAACTCCCTTTAAACCTTTTTAAGTTATATCCTGTGTGAAATGCAACTCTTACTTGTAGCCAGAGGTGTCAAAAGTATTCACATTCATTACTCAGGTAGAAGTGTAGATACTAGAGTTTAAAAATACTCATGTAGAAGTTGAAGTATCAACTCAAGTTTTTTACTCAAGTAAAAGTATAAAAGTACTGGTTTCAAAACTACTTAAAGTATAAAAGTAAAAGTAATGTAAGGGGGAAAAAAGCCATTAAGGACAAAAGCCATTGTAAATGAATGCATCTTAGTATAATGTAAATATATTAAAGAACCATATATGTGTACTATTGAGCATTAACATGTGTTTCAGAGAGCAGGAGATATGATGACTAGTTGCCTATAAGTATTGTAATGGTGCAAAAAGTCAAACTTCAGAGGCATGTTATCATTTATCCTAACCTTTATTGGAATGTACATCCAAGTTTAGTTGCAGGAATCTGAGGGAACGGATGTAAGAACAAAACTGGACAAGAACATCTGAAACAACCACAACCAAATTCACTCTATCCGGATGGAGCAATTTAACTGGATAGTTTTTTTTAAAGGCCGAAATGAAATAGAGTAACGAGGCTGTTTTTAAAATGTAAGGAGTAAAAAGTACAGATAATTGCGTGAAAATGTAAGGAGTAAAAGTAAAAAGTCGTCTGAAAAATAATTACTCCAGTGAAGTATAGATAACCAAAATTTCTACTTAAGTAAGGTAACAAAGTATTTGTACTTCGTTACTTGACACCTCTGCTTGTAGCTATAAAATAAAGTGGCAATGATAATTTAGGTTCACAAACAATTATGAGTACAGGGCAACATGAACATTGATTTATAGACTTTTTCATTTACCCAACAATTATCAGATGCTGTATTCACTTTATTCTAAGCAGTTTACTCTCCTCCTGACAAGTCAACTACTTTAGTCAAAAAACGTTCCACTCATCTTCACCAGTTAGTTGTTAGAATTGTTTTTAGCCCATTAAATGACACAAGCCGCTACCAGCAGGTGTACCGAGCCTTTCTTTAGTGAAAACAGCAGCATTTTATAAGTTACCTTCACAGACCAGGGTGAGTCCTCTCCACAGTCCATTTGCTGCACACACTGAGCTGTTGTGTCCCCTCCTCCACACGAAGCCTTCATCACAGACAAACGTGGCCACGCTGCCATATGTGGTTCCTGTGAGGGACACTTGCACCGTGTCCTCCACTGCTGCGGGGGCGCCACAGTCCACCACTGAGAGGGACAGGAGCACAGGAGACTTTAGTGCAACTTTTCACTGAATAGCCAACTGTACTGGTCTCAAACTGAGGACGGACGTTTCATGGATTTCCAGATAATAGCCGGCAACATTATACAGAAAGATTAAATGACATGAACTGGGGTCCGTTTCACAAAGCAGGTTCAACAAACTCTGAGTCTAATCCTGAACTCTTAGTTGATCTACTCTGAGATCGGAAACTCTGAATTTTCGGTTCCAGAACAGCGGTTTAGAGTTCATTTACTCAACTCTAAGTAGTTTCACCTGGAGTTAAGCGCGTGCTCCACAACTATAAAAAGCCAGCATCAATGGAGCCCCGATACAAGGAGTCACCATGGCAACCGGCGACAACAAAAGATCCACATACTTTTTTTTTTTTTTTTAACTTAATTTAATATTTCAATTTACAAAATCCCTTTGAGGAAACATTAGTTTGCATCTGAAGATCCACATACTTCACGCCACTGGAGTTAGAAATGTTAATACGTGCGTATGGCGAGTATAAGAGCATATTTCGGAAAAAAAACACATTGTAATTGCCACACACCGTAATTGGGAATAAAAAGTTACGTTCCGTATTGAACCAATACAGACACATATTATGCTCTTATTTATTTATGTAATAATATACAGGTGAAGGTCGGAAAATTTGAATATATTGCAAAACTTCATTCGTAGTAAATTCAACTTAAAGTGAAACAAATATTATTTCCCACTACATACAAAGTGAGATATTTCAAGCTTTTATTTATTATAATTTTGGTGATTATGGCTCACAGTTTATGAAACCCCAGATAAAAATCTAAAAAAAATGGAATATATATTATGAAATCAATAAACAATTCAATCATCAAAATTATAACAAATAAAGGATTAACATATATTGCTTTGCCTGTAATGAGACTATGTACTGTATTATACATGTATTACGCGGTCTGATAACCATCTCCCGACGAATATTTAATTCTCTGCTCATTAATGCTGCACCTTCATCAATTGTGTCTTTATCAAAAAGACATGCCGTGTTCGTGACAATGGACTTCTAATATTTATTCTGACTCTGTTTTTAATGACAGACGGCAGAACTTCGCCAAAACTCGCCAAAAACTGCTGACTGAATGAATGAGGAAATCAAATGTGCGTGTGGCTCTGAAAGAGCGCGGAGACGCAGAGAAACTCCAGGTTTCACGATATAAACCTGGTCCTGACCAGGTTAGGTTCAGAGAGTCTGTTACTACGGTAACTGACCGAGAGCTTAAGTTACCTCACAGGCTAGAGTTACTCCTCTTTCTCTGGTTTGAGTTACCTCCCTTTGTGAAACGGAAAACTCAGAGTTTCCCTCATTTCAGGGTTAACAGACTCCGAGTTTTCACTAAACCTGCTTTGTGAAACGGACCCCAGAACTTTAAGGAGACATGTCGTTGCCCTCTTTCCTTAGGTCTTGATAAAATAATACAACATGACCTTTTTCAGCATGTTTTTAAAGCTATGTTCACAGCAGCTGGTTCTAGTGGGGGGTCACCCACTTGAATCTGGACTGGGATAAACCTGGGGGGTGTGGGTCTGTGACGTCGCCGGAGCAAATCTGACCCGCTCACAGAATGATGGACGTTCAGGACTGTGCTGCCTCAGTCAGCCTGAAGCACTCGCATTTGTGCTCTTTTTCACCACATTTGTCTCCTTTAACTCAACCCCTCTGAAATTAATTCCAGGTTTTTTCAACTTGAACATAAAATATGTTCAGAATTTGAACCCCCCCCCCCTGTATTTTTACTACTACAACATGGATTATACCTACAGATGGGTCTTAGGAGGCACGTACCTTTGCACAAAGCGTGGTCTGTCGGTGGGTGAAAGGGCTGGGCTCCGTTGTGGACTCGGTATCCTTCCTGGCAGCTGCAGTCGAAGCTGCCGTCGAGGTTCCTGCACTCGCCCCCCTCTCCACACTGCCCCGCGACCCGGCACTCATCGATGTCTGCAACATCAACATTAAGGCATCTTGACAAGAGTTCTGAGTTCGTAGGTTTCTTGTCCAGGAAGTTTTGTACTTATGGAAAACAAGACCAATTTCTTTCCCCCTTGCAGTGTGTACAGCAGGTATATGATATAAGAGGGGGGTTGAATTATAACACCAATTAAACCATATTACACAGTTGAGAAATGACTTTACATAATGCATATGCTGTAAATTCTTGTTTTACATTGTGATGTCGCATTCGTGACTTTTTTTAAGCCCGGTCCGGCTTGAGCTCACCCTGACAGTGGGTCCCATCGTTGGGGATGAAGACGTCCAGGTTGTTGGAGGGGCTGTATCCAGCCAGGCACGTGCAGTAGTAGCTGCCATACGTGTTGTGGCAGGTGGTGTGTTGCCCACAGATCTTACTGGATCCTATCTGGCATTCGTCTTTGTCTGGGAAGAACAGTGGACGTGACAACAGGTCTAAATAACCGCCGTGAAAGAGATCATTTGGAAACATCGCCACAGTATTTTACTGGAGGCTTTTAGGTTCCTGGGTAAATGATCCCTGGTTTTAATGAGCCTCCTGGTAACAGGTTAAAGTCTTGACTCTGCTTTAAATGTTGCGCTGTCTTTCGATTTGTGTGCCACTTGATGCCGAACACAATGATTTGTAGCAGATCTTGAAGTTTATTCTACGTTTTTGTGACCATGTTTCAGCTTTTTTGTTCTTCTCGTTTTTTTTCTTTCATTTAAAAAACAAATCAAGAAATACTGTAAATCCATTGAAAAACTACGTAAATCTGAGACTTGAGTCAGGATTTTCTGGCTCATCACAATGAGGCCTTCTCCTCACACTTTTACCTTTGATCTGTTGTTTAGGTTTAGAGTACTAAATGGTATGAACACCAGAGGTGGGTAGAGTAGCCAAAAATTGTACTCAAGTAAAAGTACTGTTACTTCAGAATAATATGACTCAAGTAGAAGTAAAAAGTAGTCATCTAAATAATTACTTGAGTAAAAGTAAAAAAGTACTTGGTGAAAAAACTACTCAAGTACTGAGTAACTGTTGAGTAACGTCTGATTTATTTTTTTAACACAACCATTCAAACAGACAAAAGTACAAAATAATCATCTTCAGGCAAATTAAATCAATAAAATAATAAAATAAATTAAAAAATAAAAAATATCTTAAATTAAAATAATCTTGAAGTAAATTCAAGTACTTTAATAAATAATAAAATAAATAAAATAATAACAGAATAAAAAAATAAATTAAGCACAAGTAGCACAAAATGTCAAGCCTTTGTACTTTTCTTTTTTAACCAGGTAGAACTAGAACAAGCCCATGAACTCATAGAAACTCATAAATGTGACAAAACATGCAAAAACAAAACATTTTCCCAAAGAATCACCCAGTGATGTCATGAGATTGACGCGTACGCGGATAAAAGGGATAAAAGAAAAGTAACAGCTCAACGTAGCCTAATGTAGCGGAGTAAGAGTAACAGTTTCTTCTTCACAAATCTACTCAAGTAAAAGTAAAAAGTATAGTGATTCAAAACTACTCCTAAAAGTACAACATTTCCCAAAACTTACTCAAGTAAATGTAACGGAGTAAATGTAACTCGTTACTACCCACCTCTGATGAACACACTGATGGGCAATCTGTAATCAAAACAGATGAATGCCTTCCAGCATCTTTAGTGCAGTTCTTTACGTAACCGTAAATCCAGATTAAGCTGTACCATCATCACGGTTCAGATTATAAATTAAAAACTCACACAAAAAGTGTGATTTCCTACCTTGACAGAAGGTCCTCCCATTCCCAACAAAGCCGTACTTGCAGTTGCACACTTTGCCAGAGCCGTCCGTCTTTTCCTCACACGTGGCGTCAGTGTGGCAGGTTGCACAGACGTCCAGCAGAGGTTGGTTCGCTGCTGGCTTACCTGAGAGGACAAGAACGTCATCACTCCACACATACTTCCTGTGGTCTCTGATTATCATGGTTACAAACATATATTACACAATATTAAGTAGATCTAAAGGATGGGATGGAAGATGATATTCTCACCCAACACTACAAAAAGCACAAAAAACAAAAAGATTGCTCTGTTTCTTTCATCCATCCTCCCTGGCAGCCTTCAAGTCGTTGTGTTCACTCCACCAGGCCCTCCACCTCCTCATGTACTTCCTCTTTCTTTATTTTTGTACTTCCTCCACGCGAGCCGTTGTGACACCAGGCACATACGATAACGCGAGCTTAGAGGGTGCTGAGAGTGGGTGAGCCGAGGTCACGCTGGGAACGATGCCTCTTCTCCGTGGTCTTCTTGCAGCTGGCCCTTTTGCGGTCTCATCTGTCAGTTTCTGGCATGCAGCGACTGCGGGGCCTGATAGGTCCAGCGCTCTCCCTGGTAAACTGCACAGTCACGATGTAGTAGCTGATAACGGCTAAATTTGGCCAAAACCAACCTGCTGGATGTTTGACACAAAAAACAGAACAGACTGCCTGGAGAGAGCCTGCTTCTGATTTATTCTGTGTGTGCTATATTTATTCATTGTTTTAAATCTTTCGTCTGTTGTCAATTTTTTCGGAATGCTTATAAGTAGTTTAAACTTTTTATTTACTTGTGTAACAATTATTCTTTACTATTTTGGAAGACTCTCTTTTTTCATAATGTTTTTAATCATTTTTTAAAATTTTTTTAGTAAACCCAGTGCAGAGAAAGATGTGTAACTGGTATTTGATGTAAATGCCTCCCACTTCCGGCCTTGTCCTCCCACGGGGGCTGCAGTGGGGGCTGGGGGGCGTAGGTTTGTGGGCAGTGGTGGGGGGAGATAAGTGCGTTAAGCTTCTATCTCCGTCCAGCAGGTTCCCCACTGGGGTTTGGCTGTCATTCAAACCAGTCAGATGGTGTACGAGTTTCTAGTATCTCATTCACCCACTCCCACCAATACTCCCCCAACCATTGTCCAAACTCTGTATGACGTCTAACGTCGGTGGAGACCCCACATCTGGAACTGGACATTTTCCAGTGCAAATTACCGGTAAATTGTTTGTACAAAGGTTTCGAAACGAGGTTAACACACACACGTCCATTTTTTTGTCCCTCAGCTTCTCGTGCAATTTCCCAGTTATTATTTTACAACCAGATGTAATTTGAAAACCATCCATTTAGTCAGAAAGTTTTAGTGCATGGAACATTATTCATTGTTAGACAATGGTGAGAAGTAAAATCCGGTATTAGTAGCTTCAGGTCTCACTGTGTTAAGAGTGAAAACTGCGGCACAAATAAATGCAATCTTGCATTAAGCTGCCACCAACAGTTAACGGCTAAAAGGTCTTGGTAAAACCGCTCAGGTATAATGACTTCCAGGAATCTACGCCTAAAATTAGCAGGTGAGATGTAGTAACATGAAGTAACTGGTGGCAGACGTACACTGGAGTTGACATTTGGTGCTTTGTGGTTCCAACAGTTTTCCATATTGTATATCTCTGGTGTCCCACAAAGTTTCTGTTTTGAAAACTTCATAACTTTCAGATTATTCTCTCATCTGTGACTGTTGTCAGCGAAACGTGGACTGATATTGGGTCTTTGGCAATTTCTACTCTAGCAAAGGTACATTTTCAAATGTAAAGTCTTTCTTTTGGTCATTCCTGGCATTACCCTGTTCAGTTTGAACCCCAAAAACAAGGTTTTTTTTGTGTTTTTTTTGTTTTTTTTGGGGTTCACCACATTTCTATTTGTAAACTGTATGTTGAAACTGTTGGAGTCTAATGCAGACAGACAAAAGCAGACTAATTCGGTTCCACACTCTTCATGTCATTCACTTTGTTATATTTCTCTTCTGGGTCACTGCAGTCCTTTCCTGAACACCAAACATATATTATCTTCTATTATGGGGAAGGTGGCTCAGTTGTTAGAGCGTTCACCCATGAACCTGAAGGTCAGTGGTTCGAACCCTAGTTCCGCCTGTGTCCACCAAAGTGTCCTTGGGCAAGACACTGAATCCCCCGGTTGCTCCCGGTTGTCAGGCCAGCGCCGTTGTGTATGGCAGCTCCGCCGACAACCGGTGTGTGAATGTGTGCGTGTGTGGGTGAATGTCTGCAGTGTAAAGCGCTTTGGGGATGTAGGAGTACAGCTGGAAAGCACTTTATAAGTGTAAGCCATTTACCATTATCAGAAGATAAAAACACAGATGAGCAACGAGATGGAAACAGCAGCAAGCAATGCTAAATCTGTCGTCCTCAATATCTGTATACATCTGAATACAGCTACATTATTTGTTTCTCACACTCCAGCTACCTACATGCTCAGGGCAAGGTTTTATCATGCATTCATGGTGGTGAAGTGAAGGAGATCTTTTCCAACGTGGAGTTAATGCAGACGTGGATCAGTTTTGTTTTAAAACAAAATTGCAGTAGTGTGGACTTTGCTTTTGTGCCACTAGAACAGGGGTCAGCAACCCGCGGCTCTAGAGCAGCATGCGGCTCCTTATCGCCGCCCTAATGGCTCCCTGGAGTTTTTTCAAAAATGTTTGACCTTTTTTTTTTCTTTTTTTCTTCTCTTTTTTCCTTTTTTTCCTTTTTCCTTTCCTTTTTAATCTCGACATTTTGACTTTTTTCTCAACATTTCGACTTTTTTCTGGACATTTCGACTTTTTTCTCAAGATTGTACTTCAACATTAATCTTGACATTTCGACTTTTTACTCAACATCTCGACTTCTTGGTCCAATATGGCTCTTTCAACATTTTGGGTTGCAGACCGCTGCACTAGAATCTCCACGAGGGCAAGCAGGGTGCAACCAACCAAGCAGTCTCAGTACATCAACAACAAAAATAAACACCAGAGGCTCTATTACTGAAATGTTCTTTATTTGATGTTAGCACCTGATCTTTAAACACCTCCAGTGTACTCATCAAAAACTTTTCTCAACTTTTACACCAGCAGGAGTATCAAAATGTTACAGTCAACTTCAGAAACACGTATGCCTCATTTGAGAAGGACCGTTCAACTCAGTCTGCAGATAAAAGAAAGCGTCTCACCTCCCAACTCGCATTTAGCACTATTAACATGTACAGGACTGTCTCAGAAAATTAGAATATTGTGATAAAGTTCTTTATTTTCTGTAATGCAATTAAAAAAAACAAAAGTGTCATACATTCTGGATTCATTACAAATCAACTGAAATATTGCAAGCCTTTTATTATTTTAATATTGCTGATCATTTCTTACAGCTTAAGAAAACTCAAATATCCTATCTCAAAAAAATTTAATATTCTGGGAATCTTAATCTTAAACTGTAAGCCATAATCAGCAATATTAAAATAATAAAAGGCTTGCAATATTTCAGTTGATTTGTAATGAATCCAGAATGTATGACATTTTTGTTTTTGTAATTGCATTACAGAAAATCACAATATTCTAATTTTCTGAGACAGTCCTGTATGCTACTGTGAATAACTAAGTGAGCAGAATGAGGAACAATGGGCGACTAAAACCAGTTTAAGGACCCTCTAGTCTTACAGTTTTCAGGTTTCAATGCAAAAACCAGGCGGTAAAACGTGGTAAATACAGCCTCAGGTGTACATGCAGCATATCTAACAGGAGTTAGGTGTAGGTAGTAATCATGTACTGGTTCTCAAAGGCACCTGGTCCAAAAAATGTGGAACATCTCTTTAAAAGTAGTGGTTTTTGAAATGTACTGGTTTTGAGGAAACGGGTGTGTTTTAACACAAATGCCAAAGAGTATAGACATCAGAAATAATCTGGAGGAAGCAGCTGTCACTGTCCATCAATCTGGGATGTGATTATACGATTGACAAATGGATGTCCCAGTAAGTCCAAGCCAAGACTTCTGAGTCTCTACAGGCCCAGTCTCTTCTCTCTGAACAGAACACACAAGTCCATCTCAGGCTGGCAAAGTTAGATGTGATCAAACCACACAACTTCTGGGACGACGTCCTTTGTACAAACAAGACCAAGGTGAAGGTGTTTTGCCACCGTAGATTAGCGATGATTTGAGCTTGTTCATCAGCTTAAAGGGATTGTGACATGAAAAACACATTTTTCTTGATTTTTTGTGCTTTGTTGGGTGTCTTGACATCAATTACACCCAAAAAACAACAAACTTTTAACATTCAGTGTATTGTGTGCTTTCTGGGATTTTCCGCATAACTATGCAAAAACGGAGAGTTCCTGTGGATCTGATCGTTCCTTATCACCCGTCTACATCCCTTTTTTAATTCTCTCCTCAGCCACCAGGTTTATGAACATCTGCACCTCAGAGTTGGATCACCAAACAGACGTTTGCGCTGTATAATAAAATCGCTGCGAGCCGAGAGTCGCTCTCGCGCTGATTCCAGCTTCCTGATTCAAACGTCTGACGGCCCCGCCCCCCGACCAATCACTGGCATGGAGGGTGGTGACGTCAGATATTGTGCCGACTCAACACACTTAGAACCTCAGCAGCCTCGGTACAGAAAAAGTATCTCCTTGGCACGGCTCCACCTGCCTCGGCCCGTAGTGGAAAAGCGCAAGACGGGGCGTGGTGGGTAGAAGCGAGCTGAGTAGGTACTAGTGGAAAAGGGCCATAAGAGAGCTGTGCTCAGTGAAGTGATGCAACAGTATAAAGAAGAGGGCTCCAACACTCCTCGAAAATGATGCATGAGTTGATAACAAACACAAGAAGAGGATAACTGGTCGTGGTGTATTATGTCATGTGTTGCTTTTGACCTGGGGCTGCATTTGCTGAGACCTGGTGAGAACTGGATTATTTGATTTACTTGTAAACCATAGTATTAGAAATGATGTGTGCGGTTTTACTGGGACGTTTGCTCATGAAAGCAAACCTGATCGCTTTGGAAACGCCCCACGTTGAACTATCTACATTAGATAGGAAGTTTTTTATTATAGGGGGGAGTCCTTTGTTATTTAGAAATGTTCAAATAATCAACATAAAAAGAGCATTTTTGCTCATTTACATGAAGAGCTTCATCAATGACCTTTGGAGAACAGACCTTCCTTTTCACACTGAGTTATTCACGATATCAGACATTTTAAACATTTTCAAATAAACCTTTTAAAAGCACTGCAACAAACAAAGTATATTCATAGCAATTAGGTGAAGTAGCAGAGATTGGAATCAGCACATCTGCCTGCCCTGTGCTTCATAGGCGGAGGAGGAGTGTCATTATCGTGAGAGAGAGATCACTAGTGACTGAAGTGTGGGAGTGGGAGATGGACTCAGCTGTGTAGTGACAAACTTTGGGAAGTGACCTAAAGAACAGGATCGCAGATACGAGCAGGTGAAACAGTTTCCTCTGTTGAGTAGCTGGACTCTCCCTCAGATGTCGGGAGAGAAGTCGGTCAGCTGAGCTGCTCCGCGCTGAGAGGAGCCAGCTGAGGGAACCTCAGGTGAGGATTCCTCCTGGAAGCCTCTAACGGCAGTATTTCATACTGGTACACTCAGGTGGAGGCTCAGAGGACGACCCGGACACACGGGAGAGATTATATTTAACTGCTGGCCTGAGACAACCACAGCTTGAGCGCCACCAGTACTGGAGTTGAGGGGGGATGAGGGGGGATGGCATCCCCCCCTGAAATAAAAACGGTCAAAATCATCCCCCCTGTAAAACTGCCATCCCCCCTTTCCATCCCTTATGTCATTTCATCAATGAATGTGGTTTTACTGCTATTTCAACATTTAGAGTCATCACCAGAAAAATAACTTATTTGACAATTTTCACCTGTTTCAAGTAAATTTTCACTTGAAATAAGTAGGAAAATCTGCCAGTGGGACAAGATCTTCTTCCACTTCCAAGTGAAAATCTACTTGAAACAGGTGAAAATTGTGATGAGTCTTGTTTTAAGTGTAATGAGATTTTTTTACTAAAATGAGACATTTTAACTAGAAATAAGACAAATATTCTTGTTAAGATTTGAGTTTTTGCAGTGATCCATTTTACTTATCCTGTGAAGGACAGAGTCATATTGATAAGTTCAGAAAACTGTTTTTTATTGTTGTGTTTTGATGTATTTGATGTAAGCCCAGTGGATATTTAAAGCTTACAGAAGGCTGCATTTAACTGCTGCTATGACATTCCTGCAGTATTTCTGCAGGTGTTTTGGTCAGTGCTATTATTTGTAATATATTATATTATTTGTAATCAGCACAAATTATCTGTCCCCATATGAGAAAATCCACCATCCCCCCTGATTTTTTTTTACAACTCGAGTACTGCCTCTAACGGCAGTATTTCATACTGGTACACTCAGGTGGAGGCTCAGAGGACGACTCAACCTGAAAAGTGATGGATGGATGGATGGATGGATGGATGGATGGATGGATGGATGGATGGATGGATGGATGGATGGATGGATGGATGGATGACTGTGTCACAAAACATTTAAATATTTTTTTATTGTTAATAATTGTTTATAAGAATATATTTGTATCTAGGAAATCTCAGGGTTTTATTGTGTGTTTTTTCTTATTTAGGTTATAAGGTTATTATACTGTATGTATATGTATTATATGTGTAATTTATACTTGTTTTGCTGTGTGACTGGGTCCCTATTCATAAGCTACAGTAGCTTCTGGGGAGTCCCATTTTACAAACCTCAATTGATTATTATCTGTATTTGTGTTTTTTTTTGTTTTGTTTTTTTTGTAAATAAACTCTAAACTAAACTAAACTTAAAAAAAAAAAAAAAAGTCTGTATATGTTATGCAACTTTTCCCACCCAGATTGAGTTCATCCAGTGCAGAGAGCACATAGTTCTCAGCAAAGCTGCTCAGTCCACATTTGCACTGGCTTGTGTATCACAGACTCCTGCAGGGTCATAAAAGCATGCAGAAACAGCAGCGCTTCTTTTCATACTCAGTTTCTTCCTTCTCCTCGGGTGGAGGTGCTTCATGAACCAAAGATTCCTCTTTACTCTCCGACAGCGAGCCGCTGGAGGTGGAGAACATCCTCCCACACACCAGGTCAGCAGCTTTTCCATCCCCCGCTGACAGGTCCGTCACCGTTTTCTCCCTCAGCGACATGTCTCCATCTTCATCATCATCTATCAACACAAACTCCTTGAGGTGAATCATCTCCACCCCGTGGAGACTGTGGCTCTCCACCGATCTCTCATTCATGTAGGAGTCTCCAAAGGTCAAAGTGGAAGTCTCTGTCAGGGTCTCATGGGGGTCTGTGGAGTCATCTTCTGGCCCTGAATAGGCCTGGCTGCTGGAGTACATCATCCACGTGGAGTCTCTGCTCCCCCTGTCATCTATTATGTTGTACTCTTGCTCATGATTGTTGGGGATGGTATCTGGGACTGAAAACATGTGGTGTGTACCAGCTGGGCTGGTGAACTGCTCCTCCCTGATGTAGGAACTGTTTTCTATGACGTGACCGTTCCCGGGATACACGTGAAAAGCCATTTTCTGGTCATAGTGGAGCTGCACACTGCTGCCCCCTGCTGGAGAAGCAGCGGTGATGCCTCGCTTCTTCATGGATGTTCACTTGTAACGCTGAGACAAAACAGGAAAGGTGGGGTTACTTCCTGGCAGAGGATGTGAATAACAGTGCTCATTAAAGCAGCACTATGTAACTTTTCCACCTTAATATAATATTTCCAAATGACTGACAATATCAACAACAGACACAGAATAATAATAGTGATCATAAAATAATAATACAATTGAATAGAATTACAGCACTAGAGGAAAGAATGCAATGCAAAGAAAATGTATAGAACATTTCTACTATTTTTCCTGAGAACTGTAAAATTGTGCAGGGCTGATCTGTAAAACATTCAGTTATTGACAGGTCATAAAGTATTTTTTTTATTTTGTCAGTAAGTATGTTGGACTACTAATTTATGACAAAGTCCCTCTAAAAAACGTGACAGGAAAAAGGTGCAGTAGAACAAAACCAGAGCGTTTGTAGTTTGGGGAGCATTATCTGGCTGAAACAGGACAGGGGGACGGGGGTGACTTCACTAATAAAACCAAGTTGAAATTAGTGATTTTCAACTTCGTCATATTATATTGTTCAGCCAAAAATAGATACATTACCTCTTCACTATCCATCCCTCAAACGACCACTGAAAACAGAAAAGTAGTTTTGAAAGTCTGTCCCGTCTTATGTAATTCACTATTAAAACAAATGCACGCAACGGAGACAGGAGTTTTCCGGCAGTACGCGCTGGTTCTCATGGGAAATGTAGTGTTCTTTCTGGTAAAACACTACCGCTTTTGTCCAAAGGAGCCGCCGAACTCAACAAAAGCTGAAAGTTACATTGTGCTGCTTTAAAAAAAATCTATGACGCAAGAAAAGTACACCTCTATTTTATCAGTGTCGCAGAATTGTTCCCTTATTATAACATGAATGAAGTTTATTCAATTATGAAAACACAAAAACAACACAACACCAAAAAACATTGTGCACAGCATTGACATTTCACACAAAACCAATAATCATGTGTTGAACAATGACTGAAAAGGCATAGGCAGAAGCAAACTGCTTATAAAAGCCTATCCTATATTACCAACTTTCTTTTTTTGGCTACCGGCCTCCAATATAATAATAACCAAAGAGACAATAGAAAAGCAAAGAAACAACAGAAAAGCAAAAAACATTAACAGATAGTCAATCACACTTATAAGCGTCAGAAATAGCTTTACAAACCATTTTCTTAAAAACCAAAAGAGAATGACATGTTTTTAAATTTATGTTGTCATCATTCCAGAATTTAACTCCAGTAATGGAGACACATCTCCTTTTCATACCTTTTTTAGCTTTTTGTACAGTAAAATTGCAGACACCTCTAAGATTATACGGAGTCTCCTGAATTGAAAAAAACCTCTGTATTGAGTCAGGGAGCATTTTTGATTTTGCTCTGAACATAATTTGCATGATTTTATAATAAAACAAATCCTAAAATTTAATAACATGAGAATTTAGAAAAAGTGGCTCTGTGTGAGCGTAGTAATCAGCCTTATTGATGATACGTATGGTTCGTTTTTGCAGTTTTATTATTGAATTTAAGGTGGTTTTAAAGGTGGATCCCCACAATTCCACACAGTAAGATAAATGGGAACAATCAATGAGTGGTAGATCAAATGCAAGGCCTTGGAATTCAGTACATTTCTGGATTTATACATTATCTGGTATAACACACCAGTTCTGGAACTTTATTTTATTTTACAGTTTTAGTTCAGCCCAATTACTTTTGTCTCCTTTGGTAGCAGATAAAAATGGTCCCATCAACTTGATATTTTGGAGTATTCTGTAACTCTCAGTGAGACTCCTCCACCTGTAGACGGTTGGTGCCTCTAAGAGAGGTATAAAATAATCTGACCACATGTTAAACTTGTCATGGTTTTTCAGTTGAATATGTTTTTTACTTGTTAACTCACTCTCCTGTCATTCCAGACCCTGCCACCCTCATCAGCCAGAAATCCACTCATTCCCTTCACCTGTGCTTCCCCTGCCCAGCTCCACACCTGGTTTCCCTCATCAGCAGTTCCCCTCATATACCGGCCCATTTCCACCTTCTAGTTTGCCAGATTGTCGAGTGTTTGTGCCTCACTTTCCAGCGTTCCCGATTTTTGATCAGTTTTCTGCCTGCCTGCCTGCCTGTCTGTGACCCTGCCTGATTCCGGTTTTTTGGATTTCTGCCTAACCCCTTGGATTGTTTGCCTGATCTGCCTGATTACCCGGTTTTGACCCCTGCCTGCCTTTTGACCCTGATTAAAGCCTCTTGGACTCTGATTGTGTTTGGTGTCGTGCATTTGGGTTCTCTGTCTTTGAGCCATGACAGTACAATCTGGCCAAAAGCATGAACCCAGCCGACCCAAATCCAGATCCAGTACAGCACGCGCTGTCTTCTCAGGCTGCTGCTCTTCAGCGTCATGAGGAGGAACTCTCCAATGTTGCCGGAGGACTTCAGGAGTTTGCCGCTCGTCAGGACCGGTGTTTAGACGCCATCCGGGAGCAGATGAACCAGCTTTTCTTGTCGACCCGACCTCCAGCACCTGAGGCTCGGCTTCCGCCTCCAGAGCGGTACTCCGGTGAGCCACGAACATGCCGGCCGTTCCTCACTCAATGCTCTCTCCTCTTCGAGCTCCAGCCGTCTTCCTATCCGTCGGAGAGGGCCCGGGTGGCCTTCATCATTTCCCAGCTCACAGGGAGAGCCAGGGACTGGGGAACCGCGGAGTGGGAGAGGCAATCCCCTATCTGTTCCTCAGTGAAACTTTTTTCAGACGAGCTGAAGAAGGTTTTTGATCACGTTACACCGGGGAGAGAGGCGGCTCGTGGTCTGCTCACCCTGGCTCAGGGGGGACGAAGTGTGGCCGATTATTCCATTGAGTTTCGCACGGTAGCAGCTGAAAGTAAGTGGAATGCTGATTCACTCTATGATGCGTTTTATCATGGTCTCTCTGACTCTATTAAAGATGAGCTGGCAGCCAGAGATCCGCCCATCGGCCTGGATGCCCTGATCGCTCTCGCCATTCGGGTGGATGGACGCCTCAGAGAGAGGAAGAGGGAGAGAGCCCAGTCCGTCGTACTCCGGGGGTTCCCTCACCTACCGGCCGCGGTTCCTGTCTCAGCTCCCCCGTCCGCTTCTAATGATTTTCCGGAGCCCATGCAGTTGGGGCGGACTCATCTCTCCTTGGCAGAACGCCAGCGCCGCCTGCGGGAAAACAGGTGCATGTACTGTGGCCAGGTTGGACATTTCGTGGCTTCCTGCCCAGTAAAAGGGCAGGCTCACCAGTAATTCCGGGGGTGCTGGTGAGCCGGATCTTCGAGTCAGAAATGCCCTCTCGCCCTTTGGTCTTTGGAAGATTGACTGTAACTGGTCAGACTCATGTGGTGACGGTCTTCATCGACTCTGGTGCCGACGCCAATTTTATGGATAGTTCCTTGGCAGCCCAGTTGGGAATCAAGCGGGAGCTCCTATCCAAGCCTGTCCCGGCCAGCGCAATTGATGGGCGTCGGCTCTGCTCCGTAACTCACCGCACGGCTCCGGTTCACCTTGGCATGTCAGGTAACCATCATGAAACTCTAACATTTCACTTAATTCATGCACCCAGTTTACCTGTCATTTTGGGTTATCCCTGGCTGAAACAACACAACCCTCACATAAACTGGTCTTCAGGGATAATTTCTCAGTGGAGCTCTCATTGCCATGCTGTCTGCCTCAGATCTGCTCTGCCTGTCACTCCCTGTAACTCCCCTTCATCTGAGTTTCCAGATTTGTCTGAGGTTCCTCCAGAGTACATGGACCTCAAGGAGGTGTCCTACGCAGGCTCCTGGAGAATCACCTGTTCGTGAAAGCCGAAAAGTGCCAGTTTCACGCATCGGAGGTTTCATTCCTGGGCTCCATTATCAAGGAGGGGGGCCTCCAGATGGATCCTGCCAAGGTAAAGGCTGTTCGGGATTGGGCCTCTCCTTCCTCCCGGAAGGAACTGCAACGCTTCTTGGGCTTCGCCAATTTTTACCGGCGGTTCATAAGAAATTACAGCGCCGTGGCAGCCCCCCTCACAGCTCTCACTTCCATCAACTCCCCTTTTGTGTGGTCCCCCGAGGCGGAGAGGTCATTCGGTGAGTTGAAAGTTTTGTTCACCTCTGCTCCTATACTCACCCTCCCGGATCCCTCACTTCAGTTTCTGGTAGAAGTGGATGCATCTGATTCTGGTGTGGGGGCTGTCCTCTCTCAGCGGTCTGCTAGGGATCATAAACTTCACCCTTGTGCCTTTTTTTCTCGCAAGTTGTCTTCCGCAGAGAGGAATTACGACATCGGCAACCGTGAGTTGCTAGCCGTCAAGCTGGCTTTGGAGGAGTGGCGGCATTGGCTGGAGGGGGCGGAGCTGCCGTTTGTCGTTTGGACTGACCACAAAAACTTGGAATACCTCCGTTCTGCCAAGAGACTGAACTCCCGCCAGGCCAGGTGGGCGTTTTTTTTCAATCGGTTCAACTTCACTCTCTCTTACTGCCCAGGGTCCAAGAACACAAAGGCCGATGCCCTGTCCCGCCAGTTCCAGGTCATGGAGCCCCAGGCCGCACCTGAGGGGATCCTTCCGTCTGCCTGCGTGGTTGGGGCCATTACTTGGCCTGTGGAGGACAAGGTCAAACAGGCAAGCTCTCAGTTTCCTGCCCCCAGTAATTGCCCCAATAACCTCCTCTTTGTGCCTGCCAGCCTTCGCTCTGAGGTTCTTCAGTGGGGCCATTCTTCACCCCTGGCCTGTCACCCCGGTGTCGCCCGCACCCTGGCGTTCCTTAAGCAACGGTTCTGGTGGGCTTCCATGGAGAAGGATACCAGAGAGTTTGTCGCTGCCTGTCAGGTCTGCTCCCAGAATAAGAGTCTTCGGCAGGCTCCTGCCGGCCTCTTACTTCCTCTACAAGTTCCTCATCGGCCTTGGTCCCACATCTCCCTGGATTTTGTCACCGGGCTTCCTCCCTCAGATGGTAACACTGTAATACTCACTGTGGTTGACCGTTTCTCCAAAACTGCTCACTTCATTCCATTACCCAAGCTACCATCTGCCAAACAAACTGCTGAACTGATGCTTCATCATGTGTTCCGTCTTCATGGCCTCCCCAGGGACATTGTCTCTGACCGGGGGCCCCAATTTACCTCTTGTTTTTGGCGTGAGTTTTGCAGGCTCTTGGGTGCCTCCGTCAGCCTCTCTTCAGGCTTCCACCCTCAGTCCAATGGCCAGACGGAGAGGATGAATCAGGAGATGGAGACGGCCCTGCGTTGCCTCACGTCCCGTAACCCCTCATCCTGGTCCAAGCAGCTGTTGTGGGTGGAATACGCCCACAATACCCTTCCCAGCACAGCTACTGGACTCTCGCCTTTCCAGTGTTCCCGGGGATATCAGCCTCCGCTTTTCCCGACTCAGGAGGGAGAAATCACAGTCCCATCTGTCCAGGCCTTTATTCGCAGGTGTCGGCGAACCTGGCTGCAGGCCCGCTCCACACTGCTTCGCACCTCTGACCGGTACCGTAAGGATGCTAACCGGCGTCGCGTCCCAGCCCCCCAGTACGCCCCTGGTCAGAAGGTCTGGCTTTCTACCCGGGACTTGCCATTAAGGGTGGAATCCAAAAAACTAGCGCCCCGCTTTGTGGGTCCCTTCCCCATATCCAAGGTTATCAACCCAGCAGCCGTTCGACTACGCCTCCCTCGTTCCATGAGGGTTCATCCCACATTCCACGTTTCTCGCCTCAAGCCTGTCAAGGAGAGTCCCCTTCAACCCGCCTCCAGGCCCCCACCGCCCCCCCGGCTCATTGGGGGTGGTCCTGTTTACACGGTGCAGCGCCTCCTTCGGTCCCGTCGCCGTGGGAGGGGCTATCAGTATCTGGTGGACTGGGAGGGCTACGGCCCTGAGGAGCGCTGCTGGGTTCCTACACAGAGGATCTTGGATCCCACTCTCATCCGGGACTTCCGCCGTGCTCATCCCGACCAGCCTGGTGGGACGTCGGGAGCCGTCCCTTGAGGGGGAGGTTCTGTCATGGTTTTTCAGTTGAATATGTTTTTTACTTGTTAACTCACTCTCCTGTCATTCCAGACCCTGCCACCCTCATCAGCCAGAAATCCACTCATTCCCTTCACCTGTGCTTCCCCTGCCCAGCTCCACACCTGGTTTCCCTCATCAGCAGTTCCCCTCATATACCGGCCCATTTCCACCTTCTAGTTTGCCAGATTGTCGAGTGTTTGTGCCTCACTTTCCAGCGTTCCCGATTTTTGATCAGTTTTCTGCCTGCCTGCCTGTCTGTCTGTGACCCTGCCTGATTCCGGTTTTTTGGATTTCTGCCTAACCCCTTGGATTGTTTGCCTGATCTGCCTGACTACCCGGTTTTGACCCCTGCCTGCCTTTTGACCCTGATTAAAGCCTCTTGGACTCTGATTGTGTTTGGTGTCGTGCATTTGGGTTCTCTGTCTTTGAGCCGTGACAAAACTAGTGTGTCTTGTCATTAACATCCCAGGTTTCTTCAATCTTCAGTGAGTCGGTCTGACTATTAAAAGGGTTAAACGTTATTAGCCTGCCCGTTGGTAACGTGCCGTTCACCACACCAAACACGGACCAGAGACAACAGAGAACGGTTTCTGAGGAGATCAGAAAGAACGCTGATGACAAATTGGAGATGGGTGATATGAACAGTAACCAAAGAGCCAGACCGACTAGATTCAAGTTGAACAAGATGAAAGTCAAGGTGAAGGAATTTATCAAAATACATATCGATAATGTCCTTTGGACAATTGAAACAAACCACAAGTCCCATCAGCTCTATCTCCAGACATGAAAAAAACATTAAAAAAAGACTAAATGCTGTGAAACATGGTTTCGTTTTGGAGCAGCTTTGCTGTGTCTGGTGCAGGAAGTCTTGAATCTGTGCAGGTACAATGAAATCTCAAGACTATCAGGACAGACGTGCCGCCCACTGTCAGAAACTTGGTCTCAGTTTCAGGTCGTGGTTCCTCCAACAGGATCACGACTAAAACACTCAACACCCAGAATGACTGAGAACAAAACACTGGACTATTCTGTCCCTCTACAAGTCCTGATCTAAATCCTATTGAACATCAGTGGAAAGGCCTGAAACATGCAGTCTGGAGAAAGCCTCCAAACCTGAGAGCCGGAGCAGTTTGTTCACGAGGAATCGTCTACAACTGTAGAAGTCTCACTAGACTAAACGTACTGAGAGCTACAGCAGCTGACGCCTCGAACGGTTGTGCAACAAAAGATGAGGGTGCCAACCGATTTGTCAAGGCCGTTTTCATTAGTGCTTTTACTTTTGTTTTTAAAGATTCAGTTTAACCACAATTCAAAAGCAATGTCTGAATTTCATTTGTCAATCTTCAATAAATTGTTACTTTTTTTTGTTATTTCATTGACCATTGTGGGTTTTTCTTTAATGAAAGAGTAACAATACATTTGTCCTGTTTTGTTTTTCCTTCGGCTTGTACAGCACTTTGGTCAGATGTTGTTTTTAAAGTACTTTATAAATAAACGTGACTTGACTTGACTATATGTATTTTATATTTACCCTCAGGTGTTTGGCTAGTAAAATCAGCGTGTACGTGCACCAACTATGACAGCTGAGTTGTTAAATGTCTGACGACAATAAGACAATCCACGGTTCCTACAACTCTGATCAGGGTTTTTTGTTTTGGTTCAAATTTGAGACTCTGGAGATATTTTAATGGTTTCTCATTATGATCTGAAATAAGATGTGATCATGGCTAAGAACTTAGTGAGGGATTTCACAGACATGAGAAAACACACTGCCCAGAAGCAGGTTATGAGATCCTCATGGGTTGTCATGAAGGTCTAGCCCAGGGCTCGGCAACCCGCGGCTCTAGAGCTGCATGCGGCTCTTTAGCGCCGCCCTAGTGGCTCCCTGGAGCTTTTTCAGAAATGTTTGACAATTTTTTTCCTTTTTTTCTTCTTTTTTTCCTCTTTATTTTCTTTTTTTTCTCTTTTTTTCCTCTTTTTTTCTTCTTTTTTTTCTTCTTTTTTTCTTCCTTTTTCCTTTTTTAATCTCGACATTTCGACTTTTTTCTCGACATTTCGACTTTTTTTTCGAAATTGTACTTCAACATTAATCTCGACATTTCAAATTTTTTCTCGACATTTCGACTTTTTTCTCAACATTTCGACTTTTTTCTCGACATTTCGACTTTTTTCTCGAGATTGTACTTCAACATTAATTTCGACATTTTGACTTTTTTCTTGACATTTTGACTTTTTTCTCAACATTTCGACTTTTTTCTCGACATTTCGCCATTTGCCTTCATTTTAATGTTTATACAAGACTTTTCATTTTTTGCGGCCCCAGACATATTTGTTTTTTGTGTTTTTGGTCCAATATGGCTCTTTCAACATTTTGGGTTGCCGACCCCTGACCTAGCCAGAGAGAAACCTTCATGTCCTTGCAGATCCTGGTTTTAGACATGACGGCCTTGCCAAATTCCAAGCTCCTCAGCTTACTCCCCTCTCCATGTCCACCGGCCCGTTTCCCTTTTACATCATTGTTTCTGTGGAAAAGCTTAATTCTACTCTTTTACTGCTGTGCATCGTCTCAGATTCTTCCTCCAGCGTTTGCACATATGCATTTAGTTCACCATTGCAGTCAGCATACACAATGACATAACTTCATCTCTGGCTCAGTATCTGCACCATTCAAGCAGTAACTGGGGCAGGTAACAGTAAGTGCAGTTGAGTTGTTTTACGAACAACGGCGGCTCAGTGAAGGAGAACAAGCTGTCATTTAGTGCGGGCCTCTCTGAATAAATAAATGAGGCTTGTACTTTTAAAAGAAGCAGAAAATAACCTGCGTTCCCTGAGGATTCGCTCTTTGAAGACAGAGACATGAATTCCTTTTAAAGTGCTCTAACGGAGGGAAGGAGTGTGTTTCATCTGTTTAAAACAGACCTCCACCCTCCATCCCTCCATCTGAGACGTTTCACGTGAACATGGATATCAGCTGGGTTTGAAATTCACACTGTGACCCACAAATCAGCCGTCTCAGCAACGCCAGCACAAAGCTTATACTATATCTGTGATGTTAATTTTATTCAATTTTATGGTTAAAAAAAACTTGATCAATTGTGTAATGGCATATAAGACATTTATTAAGAATATGAGACTGAAAACACTTTTTTCTTCATTTTCTGGCTGTGCATGCTCGACTCCGCTGCAGTCTGTGCAGAATCTTAACAAAATTACTCACATTTGACCGACTCGTGTGACAGAATCAGGACTCTATAAATGAATAATACCGGGGCACATGTAAACATGCGTGCTTCCATCTTGTGATGGTTACAAGGTTATAAAAACACATATCCCCCCCTCACTTAGAACAAGGTTGCTGAGTATTTTGTCTCATCAGTGAGGAACAGCAGCTTTAACTGTTTCAGGTAACCAGTGACCTACGAAGCCTATTAAATACTAAGAAAATCCCCTTTTACATGCAAATATTAATGATGCTTTCTTCTTTAACATTCTCATTCTCTCTCTTATTCTTTATACATATATTACTTCATTGCACACACATTAACACTGGCTGTACTTTACAGATCATATACCAATATTTATAAAAAATACTCTTAAAATGAAACGTTTGAAGAACAAATTTACCTGAAGCCTTCACAGTAGATATCTTCCCCTGGACACTAATAAACATCACATGCACAGATGAGATGATCCATGCAAGGCGCTTTTTAGGCGTGTAGCTGGTGAATATCTGACTTGTCCTCCGAGCAGACTACTACAACACAGATCCTTCACACACACACACACACACACACACACACGCCCCTCAGCTTCACCACTACTACTGCTCAGCTGTGCGTCAGCCCAGGACAGACTCACAAATGAGCCAGCGTATCTCATATTCCACATAAAGTAAATTCAGAGTACACAAGCGCAAAAAGAAAAGTCTAAAACCGACTGTATGCAGTGTGAAATCGCAGCCACATTTTTATTTTTATTTATCCTTTATTTATCCAGGAAAGTCCCATTGAGATACAATATCTCTTCTGCCAGGGAGTCCTGGGCAAGATGGCAGCAGAAAAATAAATTCAGTTTCATATAAAAGAAAATACATACAAGGACAAGTAACTTTACAAAAAAAATAAAAACATATAAAAACAAGAAACAAACAAACATAAAACCTACAAGGATCAGAAAGCTAAAAAGAATTCATGACAAAGAATGACACTTGATTAAAAACAATGACATGACATTAACTGTACCTACCTTATTTCATTTCTTTTGAAGAAGCAATGCTGCCTAATAACATTTAAATCTTGATAACCAAGAAATAACACAATTTTTTAATTAAGTCCTTCAGTCTTCAAGCTGTTTCGAGGCTGACATGTGGACACTTCCAGGTGGGGTTTTCCACCTCTGAAACTGTCTCCTGGATCCGTCAAGGGGTCAACCATCAATAAGGATAAGTAAATATGAAAAATCGATGATAGAGCTGAAAATCCCAAAACGTGAATTTTAAAAACACAATTCTCCAAGACTGTGTAGGAAATAAACTAGTGGCAGGTTTCCTTTGATTGGAGCAGACCTGCAAGCCCCCCGTCTTCTCTCAGACCCAGGATGTATTTTCTCTCCATCACGCTGGAAACGTTTTCCTGATGCAACGTAGCAGCGGTGCAGGGATGCATGAAGAACCACTCATCTATGCAATGACTGAATGTGTTTCAATAAATTATACAAGACGACAGACCGTCACATACAAGCAAGTTGGAAATGGGAATATTGGATGGATCAAATATTGAAAAGTCTTCACTCGCTGCTCGCTGTGGTCAACTGGTAGACTTAGCGACAAGGTGCTCGTGCTCAGTAAACGGTCCACACATGTATGGCGACTTTTTAACTTAGGTGAAGTTCTACAAAGAGATTGAGAAATGTGTTTTACATTCAGTCATTTATGCCAGAGGCGGACCTGACTTGTTTTACGCCCTGGGCGAACACACCTCTTCTCTGCCCCCCCCCTGCTTCTGCCCCTGGGCGCCTGCCCACTTCGGCATTAACTAGAACCCCTCTGGTGATCCAAGCTGAAACAATACACATGTTTATTGATTTTGTATTTATTTATATTTGGTGAGACACATGAACAACAAAATTGTGTCTGACATTCCTTTAAATGGCATTTATTTGCAGTGTTTCCTGTGTGCCCCACTTTTCCAAACTGCATTTTAATATTTATTCTTGCTGCAGCAGCATTATAGAAACCAAGTTTTGTTGTATATATATTGTATGTATGTATATTAGAGGGGGTGGTAGTCTAGTGCAGGGGTCGGCAACCCGCGGCTCTAGAGCCGCATGCGGCTCTTTAGCGCCGCCCTAGTGGCTCCCTGGATTTCAAAAATGTTAACCTTTTTTTTCCCTTTTTTCTTCTTTTTCTTTTTTCCTTTTTTTCTTTTCTTCTTTTTCCTTTCCTTTTTAATCTTGACATTTCGACTTTTTTCTTGAAATTTTGACTTTTTTCTCAACATTTCGACATTTTTCTCAACATTTCGACTTTTTTCTCGAGATCGTACTTCAACATTAATCTCGACATTTCGACTTTTTTCTCAACATTTCGACTTTTTTCTCAACATTTCAACTTTTTTCTTGACATCTCGACTTTTTTCTCAAAGTGCACAATGAAAAAAAAATCTTCCCCCAGTTATAACTAATATAGTAGGATGCGTTGTCTTCATTCCAAGGTTTATACAAGACTTTTCATTTTTTGCGGCTCCAGACATATTTGTTTTTTGTGTTTTTGGTCCAATATGGCTCTTTCAACATTTTGGGTTGCCGACCCCTGGACTAGTGGCTACAGAGGGGGGCTTGGGTCTGGAGGATCCAGGTTCAACCCCCAGATAGCAACCAAGATGAACTACCTTGGGCCCCTGAGCAAGGCCTTAACCCTAATTGCTCCATCGTGTGTCTGTGTATCTCAGATGTAAGTCGCTTTGGATAAAAGCGTCTGCTAAATGACAGTAGTAGTAGTAGTAAAGGTCTGGTTGACAGGAGTGGGTTAAGCTTCCAAAAACACTTAAGTGATTAGCGGTGCAACTAAAAATCAGTGGTCATATTTTAAGGTTATCAACACCGTCTGCCCAAGATTTCTGGAAACACTGAAGTCTTTGCTTGATGGTGGTGAGCAGATAGTTTTTTAGTCAAATGCAATCTTAAGATTAAAATTAAATAACAGAAGAAACAAAGAAAAATGTTGGTACTGTATTTCAATGTGTTTAGGCAAAATGGCAAAAATCAACCTTTTATGCCAATTAAAACCTAGAAATCCGTCCAACCACTTGAAGCGTGCGGCGTCCTCGCTGCTCCATGCTGAAGCTCAGGTCTGTGGCACAAGACTGACCCACATCTCTGGGCTGGTCCCAAAACCTGATTCTTACTTTTCCTGGAGCCAGCAGAGGCTCCATGAACTGAGCAGTGACGTTGACAGGAGCTGTGATCACCTCCACCCCTGCACAGACAACAAAGCTGTGAGAAGGTCTGACCAACGACACACTGCACAGATCAAATACAACCGACTGGCGATCACCGTCCTGTAAAGTTACATTCACCATCACCTGGCTCTCTTACCTCTGTGCTTTTCTATTTCGGCCAGGCAGACAGACAGAACCCACAGACTTGGAACCGTCTGAGATCTGAAGCCCAGAAACCCGAACGGCACAGAGAGCAGCCGATGGGGGGGGGAGTCAGAGAAGGAGCACAAACAACGCAGGCCGGTCATCGTGGGAACGCTGAGCTCTACCTGCGTCTCATTTTCTGCCAGTGGGTCGTCTAACAAAAGAAAAACAAAAATACAGTATAACACGAGCGACCACAGCAAGCAACAATTTTTTGTTCCTGCAACAGAGGCCCTGTCCCAATACACCCACTACCCCTACTTTTCAGCACTACCCCTAAATTTTGCGCGTTCCCGTGAGGTTAGTGGTATCCCAATTCCTCTTTTCATCTGGGGGTAGTGGGCATATCGAGGGCTAGTGTGTATGAATCTAGCTCTACAGAGAGAGGGTTTTCAGAAGCACACTAGCTGACCTAGGGCCAGAAAAATTTCCCAGAATGCTTTACATCATCATTTGCAGACTGAATAAAAAAAACAACATGGCGGACATTTCATATTTTTTAGTGAATAAAATCAATATTTTGAGTTAGTTTCTGCATAAAAATGCATTTTGATTACATTTCTAGCGAGAAATATATATTTTACTTTCGCTTGCCCGTTGTTGCTTGTTTTTTTCAAACCTCGCCAGAATAAAGGCTGATTTATGGTTCCGCGTTACACCAACGCAGAGCCTACGGCGTAGGTTATGCGGCGACGCGCGCCGTACGCCGTACCCAACGCCGTAAGCTCTGCGTCGATTTAACGTGGAACTATAAATCAGCTCCCGGGCCGGCAGGCAGTTCTCATCCCGAAATTTTCAGAGCAAATTTCTTAACAGGCGTAGCTACAAATGTTAGATTTCATCTATTAAACCAACATTTATCTTCCTAAATGATTTATTTCAGCCAGCGGTAATTCTCCACAGAGCTGCAGGTTTCTCCCCCGGGACGACGGCGCAGGTTGACCTGGCGATCACGTCTGTACTCCGGCTGCTGCTGCTCCGAGCCGGCGGCTCTTATCATCCCGAAAACATCGGATCAAATTTCTTACACAGGCGTTATTTGGAACTGAGCCCAGGTTGGAGATCTTAACGGTTACTTTTACGCCTGAATAAATATTAAAACTACAGCTGAAATTAAAACACCTTCTAGCTTGCTTTTAGCTCTCGGCTTCCTGATATGGTGTGACGTATGTGCAAACGTAACTACGCAGTCGCTTACGTATCCAAACGTGACCACGCAGTGAAGTAGCAAGCAAAATTTAGGGGTAGTGCTGAAAAGTAGGGGTAGTGGGAGTATTGGGACTGGGCCCTGGGAAGATTACAGGGGCCCTAAAATTTTTTGGCCTGATTTTTAGGGCTAGTGGTAGTGAGTCAGGGCTAGAGGTAGAAAGTAGGGGGTGTATTGGGATTGGCCCATACTCTGAGCAGAAATCACCATGACGCTCGCTTGTGTCTCCGTCCGCAGGTGAGCATCTGCTGGGTTTGTGGAGCTTGTTTCTGGACAGCAGCGTTAGGACGCTCTCCCACACCGGGCTTCCAGAGCGGGACGAGGCAGTGAGACAGACGTCCACCTCCACCCCCGCGTCGCCCTGCCGGTACTCCAGCGCCCGGGCCTGCAGCGTGAACGGACCCTTCTTCAGCTCATCAACCGGCTGGAGGGTTTTTAACCTCTGACGCACCCGGACCAGACCTGAAGACAACAAGTCTAAATCACTGCCACTTAGTTTTAGTTTAGTTTATTTATTTGCACATAAAAAAAATATACCACAGCCAAAAATTCAGACAAACAGTATGTAGAAAAAAAAGGGAAACAACAAAAAAAAGAAATACAATGTAACAGAAAAAATGTGCAGGAGGAACCAAAAAAACCCATAAGGGCTTGTCGAGTGGTCCTCCTATAATGAAACAAACAATATCTACAGAGATATGTAAAGCATAGGACAACTAAGGAGAATAAGCTAAATTACTAGAAAAACAGGAATCTGATGAGGATGTGCAGAGAAGTTCTGGACATTAGTTGTTAAGCTTTGCTAAGCTGGGTTAGCAAAAATGTTGTGATTTGTTTTTTGAAATTATTTGTGCTCAAGCATTCTCTAATATTGAGTGGTAAGGTGTTCCAATAAAGAGGAACCTCTGAACCTAAAATTGAGAAAAAGTAGTCCTGAAAAAGGTGGGATGGAGATTGTTTGCAGAGCTAGTATTAAAGTGATGAATTTGGGAATTGAATTGAAATAAAGAATGAAAACAGGTTGGAAGTAGCTTGTGGATGGATTGATAGACAAAAAGACAAATCTGAAAAACATTTACAGCAGAGATAGGGAGAATACTTCTTTTATTTTAGGTAACTTGAACAACATAAACCATCAGCATTCGTTCAGTGACTAAATAACGCCCCTTAAAAAGGCCACGACAAGAGGTAATGGTTTAAAATGAACAGGCTAAAGATATTTATCTGTGCAACGCAGATGTTGACTTTACAAACCTTTTATAGTATTGCAGCTGTGGAGCTCCTGCTCAGCAACAGTCAGTTACAGGATTTGTTTGGTTTTCACCAGGGATGCAGTGGATAGGTCTAAAGTTAATTTTAAGTGTGACGCGCAGAAGCTGTTGGTACGAAGCAGGAACATGCAGTCTCAGGAAAATACACAACAAATCCATCACATGGAGCAATATGGTCCATACTCAGAAAACAGAACAGTAAAGAAAAATCTGGTGACAGATTACTACAAGTTATTATTATTACTACACTATAAATAGATGATTAGGGAGAGCATTATTTTGCCAGATGAAAATCAGATTGTGTACAACTCTGTGACGGGATGTTAGGAATCGCTCATGACCCAAGGATATGTCATCCTTGTAACATTCAGATGTGATGGAGTGGGCATGCATCCCTTCCAGTGGCTCACCAGGGTTTATTGATGATGTAGCAAAATACAAAAGCTGAGAAATTCATTTTTAGGTGTCTAATAGTGTCGGTTCTGGTCCAGCCAAACGGCAGCAAAGCAAGCTCAAGAGCTGCAAAACCAAAAGTCAGGTAGTCTGCAGTTCATATCTGAACCTGATCCCACTGTGTTTGACTTTAAAGAGCATATTGCAGGTTAGAATTTTTTCAAAGATTATACCTGACCTTATGTGAAAATGACTATGTGAGAAGTTAATGTAGGATTTAATATGTTTTACAAGACATAAGGGCACGTATTCAGAGGAAAAAGTGAACGCTTTTTTTCCCCGAACACCGCGTCATATGACGTAGCAGCAGGGAGACGTCTCCACAGCTCTGCCCCATCTGACTGCCCAGACTCCGTCCACACGCAGCCGGTATCTGCTAAACCGAAGATATTTTCCTACGTTTGGACCTGTCATCCACATGAAAACACAAATAAACGAATGTTTAAAAAAACTCTGGGCAAAGTGAAGATTTTTGAAAACTCCGTGTAAAAAATGCGTGTAGACGGAGACAGAGAGTTTTGCGTTTTCGAACGTCACATTATGCTCCAAAACAACAACAAATCTGCTCTGAGTCTGACGTCTAACATGCGACCTTTGTTTACTACAGAACTACAGATGATCCACCATCTGCCCTTTCCACGTTAAGTCAAGACCAAAAAGGTAGAAAGACACAAAAAACTACTTGAGTTCTGATAAAGACCAGACAAAAAAAGGAAAAGAAATCCCAAAGAAGAAAATGTTCTCCTTTATATCCCTTAATTTTTCCTCCAATTTTGATGCACATAACTCCGAATTCAAGCTCAACATTTTTAATTTTGGTTTATGTTCACTGTACTATATTCTGACATGTATCTAGTAACGGTGAGGACTGGTGAAAGACGATGTCACTTGTTGGATAATACATCTTATTTTGTCAAATTCAGATTCAGATTCAGATTCAGACGACTTTATTAATCCCTTTGGGAGGTTCCCTCGGGGAAATTGACATCTCCATCTCACTCACTCAGCACTGTCATATACAAGAACTAAGAAAGGAGAAATAAAACACCCCAAAACCAACACCCATATAAAAGATGAAAAGATAGAAGTATATGAATAGAAAAGAAAAGAAATAAAAAAAATAGAATAAAAATATATGTGCATATACGCGTGTGCATTTATAATATAAAATATAAATATATACTTATATATAGAATATGTATGTATGTAAGATAGTAATAATATATATATATGATATATATATACGATATATATTAAATATATAAGTAATACAAAAAGCCAAGTAATAAAAAAGCCAAAAAGACAGATCGTATGATAGTAAAGTAATGATTGCAATATATAATTTTGTATAATATTATATGATACATGTTTTCTGTACACCACAATATCTGTTATGAAAATATTGCACAAAGTTTTGCACAGTCCTGTTAGTTGTTGGTCAGACTGACTGACTGACTGACCCCCCCCCCATCCCTCTGTTCTTCCCTCCTTCCCCCCAGTGAATAGTTTGATGGCACAGGGGACACAATTCTTCTCCTAATGTTGATGTTTGTGTCTATTTTAGCTGTCCCACCTGTGTCCATTACACAGTTAGTACTAGTTGTCTCCTTGCAGGATTACTGAACGTTATGCACAGGTTTGACTTGTTTATGAGCAGTGGCCCAACTTAGAAATGCTTAACTTCTAAAAGTGACTGGGGTCCAATTATTTATTTTGGGGGAGGGGGTCAGCTTTGGCAGAGGTATGCAGTCCAACTATTCAACGCCTACCTTTTAAATATAGACATGGTCGTCCTGTGAATCAGACTGTAGTGTTTAATGGGGTTTAAGAGCCCTGCGTGTGGTGACGTACCCGCCGGACTGAGCCGGAAGTTTTCATCAGTGAACAACAAGTCCAGCAGTCTGCAGCAGAGGAACTCCGGGAAGCACAGCGGGATGTCTCTGTACTCTGTGTCCGGGTAGTCCCAGCCGTAACCCGCACGGCTGCAGAACCTCCTCAGGCGGCTGTTCTCCACGCTAAAAATAACAGATCAAAGAAGTGATCACCTGCACAAAAGGTCAAAGTATAGAGTTTAAAATCTTACTGCTGGTCTACAGAGCACCGAATGGTCTTGGACCAAAATACATGCTGGATCTGTTTGATTTGATTTGAAGATTTTATTTCAAACATGCAGGCACAACAATTTTAAATTGAAATATTAAGGTGTAAACTTCAAACACCTTACTTTTCTAAAAAGGTCAGTCTCCTTTTTTGCTTGGGAGAATTCATTTTTACAGTCTCTGCAAAACAGAACTTGAACCAAAAAAGGTGACTGACCTTTTTAGAAAAGTAAGGTGTTTGAAGTTTACACCTTAATATTAAAATTTTTGTACAGTAAAATTGTTTGAAATTAAGCATGCTTGTAGTGATTGTAGTTGTGAAGAGGGCTATATGAGGTATTGGTTGAATTTATGGGAGAATTCATTTTTATAGTCTCTGCAAAACAGAACCTGAAGCAAAAAAGGCGACTGACCTTTGTAGAAAAGTAAAGTGTGTGAAGTTTAGATGTTAATATTTCAATTTGTTCCATAGTAAAAAAAAAAAAAATTGAAATTCACTGTGCCTGTAGTGATTGTAGTTGTGAAGAGGGCGATATGAAGCATTGGGTAAAATTCAGAGGTGGGTAGTAACAGTGGTGTAAAGTAACGAAGTACAAGTACTTCGTTATTGTACTTAAGTAAGATTTTTGAGAATTTGTACTTTTATTGATACTTTCATTGTTCTGTACTTTTACTTTTACTTCGTTACATTTTCAAGGAAAAAATCGTACTTTTAATCCGCTACATTTAAAATTGGACACGTCGTTACTCGCTACAAATTAAAGCCATGAAAATAGCACAGCGGGGGCTGATTTATGGTCCCGCGTTACACCGGCGCAGAGCTACGGCGTAGGGTACGCGGCGACGCACACCCTACGCCGTAGCCTACGGCGTAGGTGTGCGTCGATAAGGCGGACGGGAAGGAAGGGGGGCGAGTGAATTGCCCGTGATTGCCCGGCGGCGGGTCCGTGACGAGACACCTTTAATACCGTTAATATTATAGATCCATGCGAGACACCTGGGGCAGACGGGGAGACTCGGCCTCCCCGAGAAGGAGCCGCAGCCCCCGGGAGAGTTGCGCCGCAGAGGCGGGCCGGAAAGGCTGGAGGAACCGCCGTCGCGTCGAGTACCGATGAAGACTGAAGCCTGAATGATGGTTCCGCGTTAAATCGACGTAAGGGTACGCGGCGAAGCGCACCGTACGGTGCGTGTCGCCGCGTACCCTACGCTGTAGGCTCTGCGTTGGTGTAACGCGGAACCATAAATCAGCCTTGAGCGGCAGCCGACGCTCAAGCCGACGAAATTAAAATGGGTTAATGGAAACAAACGCTAAAGGGGTCAGAATAATATCACCATTATTTAGAGTTGTAAGCAAATTCTTGGATTCTTCATTTCTTTGCAATCCTTTTGAAAATAATTTTGTACTTTGAATTTTGTACTTTGTACTTTTTACTTTTGTACTTAAGTACATTTTACACCATGTACTTTTGGTACTTTATTATATTTAATTTGAGGTACTTTTATACTTTTACTTAAGTAATTTTCTTAATGGGTACTTTTTACTTTTACTTAAGTAATTTTCAAGCAGAAAATTTGTACTTTTACTTAAGTACAATATTTTTGTACTTTTTCCACCTCTGGGTAGTAACGAGTTACATTTACTCCGTTACATTTACTTGAGTAAGTTTTGGGAAATGTTGTACTTTTAGGAGTAGTTTTGAATCACTATACTTTTTACTTTTACTTGAGTAGATTTGTGAAGGAGAAACTGTTACTCTTCCTCCGCTACATTAGGCTACGTTGAGCTGTTACTTTTCTTTTATCCCTTTTATCTGCGTACGCGTCAATCTCATGACATCACTGAGTGATTCTTTGGGAAAAATGTTTGTTTTTGCATGTTTTGTCACATTTACACAGACTCAAACACACACACACAGTTTCTTTGAGTTCATGGGCTTGTTCTAGTTCTGCCTGGTTAAAAAAGAAAAGTACAAAGGCATGAAATTTTGTGCTACTTGTGCTTAATTTATGTTTTTATTCTGTTATTATTTTATATATTTAATTTTATATATAATATTATTATATAATATTATTAATTTATTAAAAAGTACTTGAATTAACTTTAAGATTATTTTAATTTAAGCTATTTTTTATTAATTTTAATTTATTTTATTGATTTAATTTGTATGAAGATGATTATTTTGTACTTTTGTCTGTTAGAATGGTTGTGTTAAAAAAATAAATCAGACGTTACTCAACAGTTACTCAGTACTTGAGTAGTTTTTACTTACTTTTTTACTTTTACTCAAGTCATTATTTGGATGACTACTTTTTACTTTTACTTGAGTCATATTATTCTGAAGTAACAGTACTTTTACTTGAGTACAATTTTTGGCTACTACCACCTCTTGTAAAATTATGGGAGAATTCATTTTTATAGTCTCTGCAAAACGAAAAAAAAAAGACAGTACTCCACCGGCAAATCGCACCCTGTATGCTCCAGCTCACCTGCAGCTGGTCAGCGTGTAGACGAGCTGCTGCGTCCCTGCAGACACCAGACACCCCGCTCTCCGTCCGATCACCCGCAACAAGTACTTCACATAAACATAAACTAAACTTGGGAGGTGGTCGCTGTGCAGCACATTTGTTCTCAACAACCGATGAGAACGATAAATGTGAGCATAAACAAAGTACAGAGAAAAAAGGGAGAGCGAAACTACAACGACATTACGCCCAGCCTCCATTATGAACACATGTATGGCAAGCCCAGCGGGGCAACAAGTGTCACCATCTCACTGTGGCATTGAGTCTCATGCTCAACTGCAAGGTTTATTGGAGTTCCTGGATGCACAGATAGGGGAAAACGTCCAGACTTCCCAAGTACCACGCCACGATTGTTTATATCACACAATAAATGTATTTCTAGGCAAGGCAAGACAAGGCAAGTTTATTTGTATAGCACAATGAATGAATGAATGAATGAATGAATGAATGAATGAATGAATGAATGAAAATTTTATTTCGAACATGCTAAAAAAATATATATATATATATATATATATATATATATATATATATATATATATATATATATATATATATATATATATATATATATATTTAAACCAAAGAACAATAGTTAAATAATAATCATGATAAATACAGTATAATATAAATCATAACAATCATAAACAAAAACATGCCTCACTGGCTTTTTTTTTTTCCTTTTTTGCATGCTCGAAATGGAGCAGGGAGAAGTTAAAAAACTTATTTAGCCCTGCCCCGGTTACTTATTTAGCCCTGCCCCCGGTACAATTCAACACAAGGTAATTCAAAGTGCTTTACATCAAAGCAGCAAGAAAATTAAACGGTAAATAACAAATAAGATGAAATAAAATAAGAAAAGAGGTCAAATAATAAAAAGCACAAGTTATAACCATGTCTACCTCATACTGCTGCACTTTTCACTTTTTTTTCTAAATTGTATATATGTTAATAAGAGCTGTCATTTGCCTATTTACTGTACAGTGAGCGAAAATAACCGAGTCAAATTCCCTGTCTTGTTGGAACTGACTTAGCCAAATAAACATGATTCTGATTCTGAAATGAAATAAAATGATAAGAAAAGAGATAAAATAATAAAAAGCCCAAGTTGTTAAAAAGTAGAGTCCAGCAGGTAAGTATTTAATTTAAGAGTACACTTCAGTAAACGGTAATGTTTTTAACCCTGATTTAAAGGAGCTGACAGTTGGAGCAGACCTCAGGTCTACAGGAAGTTTGTTCCACCGGTGAGGAGCAGAATAACTGAACGCTGCCTCACCTTGCTTGGTTCTGGTTCTTGGGAACCAGAACAAACCAGATCCAGATGAACCTCAGGGGTCTGGGAGCTTCATAGGAACTAACAGATCCAGCATGGATTCTGGTCCAAGACCATTCAGGTCTTTGTAGACCAGCAGTAAGATTTTAAACTCTATCCTTTGACTCACTGGAAGCCAGTGTAGTGATTTCATGACCGGTGTAATGTGGTCCAGTTTCCTGGTGTTTGTAAGGACTCTGGCAGCGTTCTGGATCAGCTGCAGCTGCCTGATTGATTTCTTGTTAAGGCCTGTAAAGATGCCATTGCAATAATCCAACCTACTGAAAATGAATGCATGAATAAGTTTTTCCATGTCTTGTTTAGACAGAAACCCCTGAATTCTAGCAATGTTTTTCAGGTGGTAATAGGCAGATTTGGTGATAAACTTTAGATGGCTGTTGACGTTCAGGTCTGAGTCAGTAATTACACCAAGATTTCTGGCTTGATTTGTAGCAGTCAATGACATTCTAATATGATTGATAGGCAGTTGGCTCAGCCAATGGCTAGCCGTTATCACTTCCTCACCCGTAATTATGTTACCGCCCTTGACCAAGCAACCACCCATTTGTATTAACACACCGTCCACTAAATGCAACATTCGTATTTTATTTCAGTGTCGGTTCAACATGTTAGGTCAGGGGTCGGCAACCCTGGTCCTACAGAGCCACATGTTTAGGTGTTGCCTTGCATCACCACACCTGATTCTAATTAACGGTCATCATCGGCTTCTGTTAATGACACGGTCCTTTGTATCAGGGTGTGATGAAGCAGAGAACCATCTAAAACATGCAGGACTGCGTCTCTCTAGAACTAGGGTTGCCTACCCCTGTGTTAGGTGGTATCTGTTGAAGATGTCTGTCAGCAGCCACAAAGAAAAACAG